>NC_056730.1:737596582-737816582 GCF_019279795.1 Protopterus annectens | reverse complement strand
TGCAATATACATGCATTATAATTTGTTTTGGCTACTCACAGATCTGGATATGTCTAAAGGTTAGTACTCTGATAATTAACCAAAGAATAATCATATTTGCTTCACATAGCCATGCAATCCTCTGCCTTGTTAGCTCTTAGGCAGGCCAGTGATGCCACCTGATACTTGTCAGCAGTACTACTTCAGTATGCACATACTGATTGATGCTGTTTTTCTTTTAATGTAACTTAATATATTTCTTCCTTCATACAATGCAGTGCATAATTTCACTGTTCTGAAAGTATAGTTGTGTACACTTACCGTAAATGTAGAAGTTCGAGTATTTTCACTGTTGCAGTCATCACCCGTGGGTTATCCCTGCTGTGGTAGCCCTCGGCCAGCCCGAATACCAGAGTCAATGTTTTTCTGCGTCGGCTGCTGTCGCTTTCTGCCTGACGTCAGGTCATCAGTGCTATAAACGAAGGCAGCTGATGCCATTACATCAGTTTTTCTTCCCCTAACCAGTCAGAGGCCCAACTAAATATGGTAAAGGTGACCTTGGTGGCTAAAAGCCACCATTAGAAACTTATGTCTCCCTAAAGAATGAAGATATAGGGAGGAAGGAGGGTGGGAAACCAGGACTGCAACAGCGAATACACTCGAACATCTACATTTATGGTAGTTGTACATAACTGTACTATGTTCTTCATGTTTCATTCTTGCAGTCATCACCTGTGTGAGGATTCCTAAAGCTGAGGAGAAGGGTGGTAAGATTAGTAAGAGACCTAGGAATGGGTCAACTGCCCTGCAGTACTGCAGAGGCAAACCCTGCCCAGTACTTACGTATTATCCCAACCAGATTTTCGCGGTTGCGACTTTTGCTTATTTCAGTAGAAACTAGGCCATGAAACAGTGTAAAGTGGCATTCAGAGTGTGTACTGCTGGGGAATAATTTCGGATTACCTTCGGGAACAAAAACAGTGGAGAAAGCCCTCTTCCTGTTTTTTGCATGCTTGCATTGTCATGCCTGCTGTCGGTGTGATGGACGGATTGCATTCACTGTGTGGAAGGAATCCTTCAGAGAAGGCAAACACAGACATAGTAATGATGGTTTTAGTGACATTTATTTTTTTAACAATTTGTAAGTACAATAATGGTTAAAAGTAAGCAAGTGTGGGTTAAACAATTTCTTGGTGTCTGTTTTTTACTTCTCTGAAGAATTTCTTCTGCAGGTTCAAAATGAGACAAACGATAGTATGATAGCTGCCATGAAAAGTGTAGCGTGCCTGTATAATGCATGCAAAAAAACCCAGGAAGATGGTTTTCTCCACTGTCTCTGTTCCCGAAGCTAATCTGAAGTTATTCCCCAGCAAAACACACTTAGAACACCACTTTATAGTAATTGTAAAGTTTTGGGGCACTACTACACAGTTTCAATTACTTCATGTACTCCTGTCTGTGGTGGTATGCGCATTTCATAATCGTGAAAATCTGGTTGCGATAATACGTAAGTACCCCCTGCCCTAGCCTTAGAAAATAGAGGTAGGTGATAATGCGTGGTAAAGGTATGGACAGAAGTCCAGGTGGCAGCTTTCAGTATGTCCCTGGTGGGAACTCCTCTGAGAAATGCTGTGGAAGTGGAGGCTACCCTAGTGGAATGGGTCTGGATAGACTTAGGGGAGGTTTTCCCATGCAATCTATAGCAGAAATGGATACAGTGTGATATCCATTTGGAAATGGTTTGTTTGGAAATGGGCTTCCCCTCTGCCCCTGTTGCAAAGCTGACAAGTAGTTGGTCTGTTTTCCTGAAGGGTTTAGTATGATCCAGATAGTATCTGAGCTGTCTGTGCACGTCTAGTGAGTGCAGAATTCTTTCCCTCTTGTTTTGAGGGTTAGGAAAGAAGGTGGGCAGATTTATGGCCTGGTTGAGAGTTACAATGGATACCACCTTGGGCATAAAGGAGGGATTAGTCCTCATGGAGACCCTGTCTGCATGGAAGATGATGAAAGGCTCAATGGCCATCAGTCCCTGAAGTTCTGAAACCCTTTTTTCTGGCTGAGGTGATAGCTAGGAGAAAAGGAGTCTTCCAGGAGGGGTATCTTAGTTCTGCTGAAGCAGCAGGTTCAAAGGGTGGTAAAGTTAGTTTTTCCAAAATATAATTCAGGTCCCAGGCTGGAGTGGGTGGCCGTCTGGGAGGCCTGATATTAGAAGCCCCTATGAGGAATTGTTTAATCAAAGGATGGGAGAACAGGGGCTGTTCTGTATCAAGATGAGCTGAAATGGCTGAGGTGTGGATTGTAATAGAGGAAAAGGAGAGACCACTATTAAGTAGCTCCGCCAGGTATTCCAGGATAAGAAGGATGGAAGGTTGTGAGGTATTACCCCCTCTGGACTGGCTTCAGGAGCAGAATCTTTTCCATTTTTCTGTGTAGGATTTTCTGGTGCTGGGCCTTCTGGCCTATGTGATAATGCCTAGGACCTGTTTGCTTTACAGGGGTCCCTTGTTTGCCTTTAGAGTATTAGCCATGCTGATAGTTTGAGAGTCTGCAAGTCTGGGTGCAGCATTTCTCTCCCATCTGAGTTAAGAGGTCTGAGATCAGGGGAAGACACCTGGGAGGCAGTAAGGTCAAGTTGTGCAATAAGGGGTACCAATGTTGTCTGGGCCAGTCTGGAGCAATGAGGATGGCCTTTGGTTTCTCCTCCCTTATTTTGATCAGTACCTTGGGAATAAGAGGCAGAGGAGGGAATGTGTACACCAAGAGGGTGTTCCAAGGGAAGGTCAAGGCATCCACCTTCTATGCTAGGTGATGATACTCCCTGGTACAGAATTTTCTCAGCTGATGGTTGAGATGCGAAGCAAAGAGATCCACCTCCGGAGTCTCCCACTCCTGAGTGATTTGTAAAAAGATTTTTCTGTGGAACTGCCATTCATGGGGTTCCAGTAAGTATCTGCTTAAGTGGTCTGCCAGAGTGTTGTTGATCCCTGGTAGGTATTGGGCTATCAGGTGTAGCCCCATGGAAGAGACTATCCACCAGAGGGTCATGGCTAGCCTGCACAGAGAGTAAGATTGGGTCCCTCCATGTTTGTTGATGTACCACATTACTGTGGTGTTGTCTGTTTTGATAAGGAGAACCCCTGGCTTGAGATGGGGTTGGAAGGATGTCAGAGCCTTTTGTACTGCCATCATTTCCTTCTGGTTGATATGTAAGGGAAGGTGCTGGGCATCCCAAAGACCTTGGGTGCATCTGCCTGCTAGGTGAGTGCTCCAAGCTATGTCTGAGGTGTCGATGGTAATGGTCTGCCCAGTTGGATGGTGGGTGAAGGGAAGCCCCTTGTTCTGGGCACAGGCCCCTGTCCACCAGAGAAACCTGGCCCTTATACAGGTGATCAGAGGGAGAGAGGTCTCTAGGGGTTGAGAATGCTGACACCAAAGGTTCTTTAGGTACCACTGAAGTTTTCTCATGTGAAATCTGGCTAGAGGAATTAGAAGGATGCAAGATGCCATGTACCCCAAGGCTTGCAAGAACTTCCTCACAGTGAAGTGAATTCTGGAAGCCAGCTGTATAAAATAGAGAGCCAGGAAGCTCTGCTTTTCTGGTGATAGGAAGGCCATTTGGGATTCTATGTCCAGCAGTGCTCCCAAGAAAATGATCTTTCTGGAGGGTGTTTGCCTTGATTGCTTCTGCTAGATGTTGTACCCTAAGGAGGATAGGAGGGTTTTGACAAAGAGGAGGTCCTAGAGGAGCTATTCTTTACCATCTGCCTGAATGAGGCAGTTGTCCAGATAAGGGTAAATTTGTATGTTTTTCTGTCTGCCGAAGGCTATGGCTGAGGCTAAGGCTTCTTATAGAGGTAGGGTAACTAACCATGCATTTTTGTTCAGCTTATGCAGCAACTGCTGCCAAGTTAGCATTTTGAATATGGTGCCCACCAGGAAGGTGTTCTGAATGGGTAGATCCAGGGAGGGGCACCAAGCACCCTCTGTCATAGGAGCAAGGACTAGTGTAGAATAAGAGCCTTTGCTTGATGGATCTGAGGGGACAAGTTCCACTGCCCCTAGGGATAAGTGAGCTTGGACAAGTTCCAGTGCCTCTGCTCAGTGATATTGAGGTAAGGGTACCCTCTTAGAATTGGGAGTTAGTCGAAGGAAATTCGTACCCCTGAAAAAAGATATTTAAGACCCAATGATTCTTGGTAGTTGGTGAGTGAAAGGAGTGCAGAAGTGGGAGAGGGAGTTCTCGAGGGATTTTTATCCTGGGGGGCCTAGAATTCCCTGCCTTTGGAGTGGAAGTGGTCCACCACTTGGTTCTCTACTGACCCTGGGATAGGAGTCTAGGTGGTCTGTCCCTGTGGGGCTTACCTTGCCCCTGTCTGCTAGGTGCAGGAAAAGACCAGTGTTTTGAGGGGAAATTCCTGTTGAACCTAGAAGGTTGTACCTGAAGGTAGTCTTTTACTGTTTGCACAGATTTTGCTTTGTCTTCCATCGTTTTAAGCATCTCTTCTGCTTTTACTCCAAACAAGCAGTCCTTATCCAAGGGTGCATCAAGTAATTTAGATTTGACATGATCAGGGAGAGGTTGTTCCTTCAACCATGCATGTCTCCTAATGACTGATCCTGACACTGCTGCACTGCATGAGGCCTCTAGAGCATCATATCCACAGTGTAATAAGTGTTAGCCACTTGACATGTAGAGTGCAGTAAATCTGCTAACTCTTTCGAACTGGCACAGTCAGGAAAAGTTGAAATCTTTTGTTTTAATTCTGTATTCTGTACAGCTAGCATCTCTTTTTGATTGATGTGCAGATTTCTTTGATCTGCAGTCCATACGCCTTGAACGTACTGTCCTGCCATGTGTGCCCCCCAGGCATAGTCCGATGCATCTGTTGTCATAGTTTGCCTGGCTGGGGGCAAGGTGAAAGGCTGACTCTTGTTGAGGTGACATGCCTGTGACCACCATAGAAACTCCTGTTGTAGGCACGGAATGAGAGATATCATTATGTCCAAGCTGTGGCTGTGTTGAGACCATACACTTTTTAGGTACCACTGTAATTTCCTCATATGCAGCTTTGCAAATGGTATTAGTAGTATGCAAGATGCCATGAAGCCCAAGGCCTGCAGAATTTTTCTTGCAGGGAGTAGGGTCTTTGTTGCCATTGTTTTGAAATATTGAGTCAGTTGTAGTTGTTTGTCTGGCATCAGATAAGCCTTCTGGGCCGTTGTATTCAAGCTGGCACCCAGGAATGTCATATTTTGTGAGGGTACTAGTTTTGATTTCTTTTCGTTTATTGTGTACCCCAGGCAACTTAGAAGATGTTTTACAAAAGCCAGATGTTGTAAGAGGATTTTCTTGCTTTCTGCTTGGATGAGGCAATCGTCCAGGTATGGGTATATTTGAATTCCTCTTTGTCTGCAGTATGCAATTACTGGTGCCAGGCATTTTGTGAAGACCCTGGGTGCAGTAGATAAGCCAAAGGGCAGTGCAGAGAATTGGTAATGGGTTGAACCTGCAATGAAACGGAGGTATCTTCTGCAACTTTGTCTGATAGGGACATGCAGGTATGCCACCTTGAGGTCCAACGTTACTAGTCATGCTTTCTTGCCCAACAGGGGAAGAAGCTGCTGTAGTGTTAGCATCTTGAATCTGGGTACTTGTAAGAAGGTGTTTAGAATTGAAAGGTCCAGAATTGGTCTCCAGGCATTGTCCTTTCTGGGGACTAGAAAGAGTCTTGAGTAAAATCCTTGGCCTTGCTCTCGTGTAGGTACCAGTTGAATGGCTCTCATATCCATGATGGCTGTAATTTGTTTTTGTGCCTCTGCCCATTGATTTTGTGGCAGGTTTGGCATTCCTCTTTCCACTGGCAAGTTGTGGAAATGGAATCTGTATCCTCGTGAAATTATGTCTAGGACCCATTTGTCCTTTGTGACAATGTGCCAGTTGTCTGAAAAAAGTGCGAGTTTTCCTCCCAAGGGAGCTGCCAAGAGAGTGTTGCTTGGCCAGATGAGGTGCAAGTCATTGAGTTTGCCTTCTGGTAGATTGGGGCCTGTCTTCTCCTCCCTTCTGTGTTGCAGTGCCCCATTGGCGAGGTTTGTATTGGATTTTTGGTTGTCCTCTGCCTCTTGGACGTCTGTATTTACCCATCTGTGGTCTGTCAGTAGCTGAAAAGGACCAATTTTTTGTTGGCCAATTTCTGCTGAAGCGAGGGGGCTGTACCTGTAGAAAATCTTTGACTGTCTGCATAGATTTTGCCTTATCCTCCATTTTCTTTAAGACTTCTTCTGCCTTAACTCCAAATAGAACATCCTGCTGTAAGGGAGCATCTAGAAGCTTTGCTTTAACATGATCAGGCAGAGTTTGTTCCTTTAACCAAGCATGTCTACGTATAACAGACCCAGTGACAGCTGCTCTTCAGGAAGCCTCCAAAGAATCAAAACCACATTGTAAAGTATGTTTGCCCACCTGTTCAGCTGCATGCAACAGATCCTGCATTTCTTTCAATTCAGACTGTTGAGGGAGTGTGCTCATTTTTTGTTTTAGCTGAGACATAAGAAATTGCTGATATTTAAGCATGTGAAATTGGCAATTTAGTGCTCTCATAGCTAGAGTGGCTGAGGTGTAAACCTTTTTCCCCCACCTGTCTAGTGCTCTGGAGTCCCTTTCAGAAGGTACAGGATTTTTTGCCATAGAAGCCTTAGCCCCTTTGGGATCCTGGGAGATAGTTTCTGGATCAGCAACAGGGCTTTTATGAAGGAATCTGTGGGAATCAGGCACTCTATAGTATCTGTCTGGTTTGGCTGGAGCAGGAGGCAGAGAAACTGGGTTCAAACTAGATTCTAAGTAAACATCATCCACAATGTCTAAAACTGGGGGGATGGCAAGTGGTCTGTGCTGGGGGAGTAAAAGAAATTCTCTGAGCCTTTTCTTTGAGTCAGAGTAATCCTGACCTTCCCAGTGAAAATGTTCCCTCATAGTGTGTAAAGTTTCCCCAAAGGAGTAGTCTTCAGGAGGAGAAGCTGAGGGAATAGAATCCTCAGCATCAGAATCTTCATAAGGGAAGAAGGTGTAATCTTGGTCCTCAGAGGAGCCTGAGGAAATAGACACTTGATCAGAGGAGGCATAATCTTCCTCTTGTCTAGGCCTTTTGTCGGGTGGGGGTTGGGAACCCCTGATTAAAGAGATCAAATCTTTAGCCATTTTAAGCATCTATTTCTTAGGCATGGGGCCTTGAACCAGAGACTGAAGTGCAGTCTTTTTAGGTTTAATAGGAGTCTTAAGCTTAGGATACGTTTTTATGGTGAGCGTCGTCGGTCTGAAGACGCCTTCAGATACCAAAGGTGTTTCTGCAGCACTGACATCTCTTTCTGCAGAGTCATTGGTAGGGGCTGAACAAAATGGCTACGTCGGCCTAGCGCTCTCTGCCGAAGGCTCTGAAGCGGTCTCGGGTTCCAAATCTGCGGTAGTCAGGGGCTGCGTCGGAGCCTCACTGAAGACCGGTAAACCGGAGACCGGTCCAGCCGAGGCCCCGGAGTCTGGCTTGGGCCTAGGCTGCCTGTCCTTATCCTTGCGTTTTTTGTGCACGCCGGTAGTCAGTTGCTCTGACGGCATTGTGTAGTTAAATTTTCTACCGAAGTAGTGTTGTGCAAAATCAAAGTGTCTTTTTATAGTACGCTTATTAAACCTAGAACAAAAATTACAACCAGTGACGTCGTGGTCTGGGCCTAGGCAAGGTATACAGTAAGAGTGAAAATCCTTATGAGGTATTTGCTTCCCACAAGAAATACAATTGTTAACTTTTTCTGACACTGGTCTGAGGCAAGAAAAGTACTTAGCTTTATTGAAGACTTTGGATCTGAAATTCGACTTTGAAAATCTCAGGAGTCGGCTGACCGGCACTTGCGAACTGCTTCTGCTTCGGGCACCGCGCGGCAAGAAAGACTGAATAAAATGGTGTCAGATGCATTATATATACCCCTGGCGCACTGACATCAGGGAAGAAGCGACAGCAACCGACGCCGGACCAAGACTTTGGAATTCTGGCCGACTGCGGGACTGCCTGACGACAGGATAACCCAAGTGTGATGACTGCAGCAGGGTAACACGATGAACATCTGGCAATGGGGGACATTGTGAATGTCTGGGCCTAAACAAGTGATGCAGTATGAGTGGAAATCTCAGTGTGGTATTTGCTTTCCACAGTCAAGACAATTGTTAACTTTTTCTGACATCAGTTAGTGCAAGAAAAAAAGGATCCCCAATGGGATACTTAACTTTAGACATTTTCAGCTGAAATTCAAACTCTGGTAGTGACCGACCGGCACACTTGCGAACTGCTTCTGCTACAGGCTCTGCACCAAGAAAGACTGATGTAATGGTGTTGGCTGCCTTCCTTTACAGCACCTACGACCTGACATCAGACAGCAAGCAACCGCAGCCGACCCAGAAAAACATTGACTCTGGTATTTGGACCTGCTGAGTGCTACCGCAGCAGGGATAACCCACAGGTGATGACTGCAGCAGTGAAACGCAAAGAACATCTCCCTGCCTTTGGAGTGGAAGCGGTCTGCTGTTTGGGTTTTCTGCTGTCCCTGGGATAGGAGTCTGGGTGGTCTGTCCCTACAAGGCTTACCTTGCCCCTGTCTGCTAGGTGCAGGAAAAGACCAGTGTTTTGAGGGGAAATTCCTGTTGAACCTAGAAGGTTGTACCTGAAGGTAGTCTTTTACTGTTTGCACAGATTTTGCTTTGTCCTCCATCGTTTTAAGCATCTCTTCTGCTTTTACTCCAAACAAGCAGTCCTTATCCAAGGGTGCATCAAGTAATTTAGATTTGACATGATCAGGGAGAGGTTGTTCCTTCAACCATGCATGTCTCCTAATGACTGATCCTGACACTGCTGCACTGCATGAGGCCTCTAGAGCATCATATCCACAGTGTAATAAGTGTTAGCCACTTGACATGTAGAGTGCAGTAAATCTGCTAACTCTTTCGAACTGGCACAGTCAGGAAAAGTTGAAATCTTTTGTTTTAATAGTTGCAAAGTGTATTCTGAATATTTTAACATGTGGAACTGACAGTTGAGTGCTCTGATAGCTAAGGTTGCAGAGATGTATACTTTTTTACCCCATCTGTCGAGAGCTCTGGAGTCCTTGTCAGAAGAAATAGGATTCTTTGCAGAATTAGACTTAGCTCTTTTTGGTCCCTGTGTAATGACATCTGGGTCTGCAGCAGGATTTCTGTACAGGTATTTCTGAGAATCCGGTACTCTGTAATACCTGTCAGGTTTTCTGGGAGCAAGTGGGAGGGGGTGTCAGGAGTTAAGCTGGATTCATGATAGATATCATCAACCACCTCTAAGATTGGAGGGATGACCAAGGGTCTGTGCTGGGGCAGGTCTAGAAACTCTCTTAGTCTTTTTTTAGACTGAGGGAAGTCCTGGGATTCCCAGTGGAAATGTTCCCTGAGGGTGTGAAGGGTTTCCCCAAAGGAAATATCTTCTGGTGGGGAGGCAGAAGGAATGGATTCCTCTGTATCTGAATCCTCATAAGCAGTCAGAGTTTGTCGTTCCTCTTCAAACTCTAAGTAATCAGACTCCTCAGACTCCTGTTCTGTTAGCATTTCAGGAGAAAGGTCTCTTTTTATTTTAGAAGGAGTGGTCTGACTACCCGTGATAAGGGTGATACGATCCTCTGCCATTTTAAGCATTTGAGGTTGGGGTGGTAGAGCATGTGTAAAATGGTGGCTAGAGGTAGTTTTCCTAGGGATGGCCTTGCCTCTAGGCCTAAGAGCATCCAACAGTTTGAGAGAAATGGTAGTCAGAGGAGAAGACATCATTTTTTGTCTAGATTCAGTAGTGCAAAAAAATTCCTTGGAAGCCAGTGCCTGATTCGCGGTTCTGGACCCAACCAAGGCAGAGACAACCAAAGACTCAGAATACAAAGAATATTTCTGCGGCATACTGGACTCCGAAAGGGTCTCAGTAAAGGTCTGCGAAGGTAGAGAATCGGGCATCAGGGGCTGCGATGGCACCTCACTAAATTCTGGAGAACTGGTGACTTGCTTCACAGTAGAGTCGTCGGAAGGCTTAGCCTTGTGTGGTCTGTCTCTATCTTTATCCTTAAATTTTCTCAGAAAGTCTATGGAATGTTGGCTGATGGATGCCATTTCGGAATGAAAATACCTTGCTACAATAAGAGCTCTATGACGAATAGTTCTCGCGTTAAAGAGGGCACAGAACCGGCAATGGGGGATGTCGTGGTCTGGGCCTAAACAAGTGATGCAGTATGAATGGAAGTCTCTGTGGTATTTGCTTTCCACAGGTGAGACAATTGTTTACTTTTTTGGACATCAGTTAGTCCAAGAAGAAAGGATCCCCAATGGGGTACTTAGATTTAGTCGTTTTCAGCTGTAATTCAACCTCGGGTAGCGACTGACCGGCAAACTTGTGAACTGCTTCTGCTACGGCTCCACGGCAAGAAAGACTGATGTAATGGCGTTGGCTGCATTCCTTTATAGCACTGACGACCTGATGTCAGGCAGCAAGCGACAGCAGCCGACACATAAAAACATTGACTCTGGTATTTGGGCCGGCCGAGGGCTACCACAGCAGGGATAGCCCACAGGTGATGACTGCAACAGTGAGACATGAAGAACATCAGTATACATACTTTTCTAGCTCAATGTCAATAGTGTTTTCTCATGCTCACTGACACAACAAACTTTTCTATTGACTGATATCCAAAATTTCACACATTTCCTTCAGAATCTATATACAATTTATCATCTCCACCAATATGTTTTATACCAGTAATTCTGAAACAATTCCCAGATGATCAAGTAGCAATTTCAGTGTAGTCTGCTGTAATTCTTATCAGCTGTGTTTTATTTTTCCTTAGGAATACTACACATATTTCAAACTGCTCATCAGAGTCATCACTTTGCTTACTTACCTGTAACTCAGGCACCATAGTCAACTCTATGTGAAGAACCAAATGAGGTCAAGGCAGCAAAGATCCCAGCAAAGCAAAACTACACAGAACAAACAAAATTGCAGTCCAGAACCACCATGGCTTAGGATAAAAGCAGGATTTATTAAAAGGTTAGCACTTTCATGCCAACAACTCGGCACTTCATCAGACAAAATACAACAGTATACACACACTTTATATAACATAATCAATCAAGCAATCAGTGAAAGACTTTGCATTCCTTGAGCACGGGTTTTAAAGGCACAACGCCATTAAGACTTGGGCTTCTTTGTGCCTGTAACTTAGTGATCCACTTACTTTCAGATTTCTCAACAAAGTTATTCAAGTCATCTCCCGTTTTACTCACATTAATACACTGTAACACTAAAAAGTTAAAAGAATGATCATTAGAAACTTGTACATGCCTAAATAAAGGACTATTAATATCTTTATTTCTAATATAACCAACATGCTCCAGTGTCCGCTCGCTCAAGGTCCTGATAGTTTTACCTACATAAAAATTGCTACGTTTATTACATAAAGCAAGGTAAACAATATTTTTACTAGTGCAGTCTGCATAAAATTTGGGTGTAAAAACAAAGCCATTAGTTGGATGTTTAAACACTTTGACTTCTGAAATATAGGGGCAAGCTATGCAATTCCTGTAGGCAAAAGTTCCTAATCTAACATAGGTCCAGACCTATTTCTTTTCCCATGACAAAGTTGCCTCTTAAGAGACAACCCATTCTTAAAACAAAAACATGGTATACAGTGGCAGCTCGTGATATCAGACTGCAGAACTGCAGTCCCCCCAGCTGTGAACCACAATGGTACAGTCCTACAGTCCTAAAAATCCTCCATACAAAGTGAATCTGGACTGCTGCCTTTTCAGTCCAGATTTAGGAAGCAGACTGCTGATTCCCCAGAAGTCTAGGCAGTGCTAACCACATAGACTGGAAGGGGATCGGACTGCAGAGTCAGCAGTCTTGGAATGAGCAGAGAAACCAAAAGTGTGGGTTTACTGAAGCTGTTAGGACTTTGCAGGAGAAAGCTAAAGCTGTAGGTTTACTGAAGCTGTTATGGACTTTGCAAGAGAAAGCTGAAGCTGTGGATTTACTGAAGCTGTTATGGACTTTGCAGGAGAAGGCTGAAGCTGTGGGTTTACTGAAGCTGTTACGGACTTTGCAGGAGAAAGCTGAAGCTGTGGGTTTACTGAAGCTGTTACGGACTTTGCAGGAGAAAGCTGAAGCTGTGGGTTTACTGAAGCTGTTACGGACTTTGCAGGAGAAAGATGAAGCTGTTACAGACTTTGCAGGAGAAAGCTAAAGCTGAAGCTGTTACGGACGGCACAAACGCGAATGCAGGATTAAGCTGAAATGGACGGATTGCAGGTATGGAAGACTCGTGTGTGTGTGTGTGTGTGTGTGTGTGTGTGTGTGTGTGTGTGCGCGCGTGTATGTGTGTGCATCTGTGTGTGTGTGTGTGAGAGTGTGTGTGTGTGTGTGTGTGTGTAATGCCCAGCTGGTTTATACTGGTAGCTAGAGAGATTGCTGGTGGTGGTTAGAGAATACCTCAGGCTTGAACCCTGTACCTTGGGTGCAGATAACGAGCCTGAATTCCCTACCCACCACCATTTCTAAAAGTTTTGCAGATTTTACCCTCATATTTTGTTCTGTTCTGTTCTGTTCCTCATAAAATCTGTGGTTTCTGAATTTTTAATTCATTAAATAGTTGATGGTGTAGTGGTAGCATTGTTGCCTCATAGCTAGAGGTTCTCTGGTTTGATTCTTGGCTGGGGTGCCTTCTGTGTGGAGTCTGTATGTCCTCCCTGTATTTGTGTGTGTTTGCTCTGGTGTCCTGCCATGTTACAAAGACATGTGTCTGCAGTATTTCTTCCTAGGCCTCTGCTGAAAATTGGCTTTTGTTCCAAGTCTGACTTTTCTGGTTAACAAATGTTAAATAAATAAAGTTGACAGGCATTTGGATTTCAGACTTCATAATCTTCAGAAAGCACATAGTAACACAAAACCTTTTATTCTAGCAATTTTCTAAGTTTATAAAATGAATTTTTGAAATTTGTCCCTATTTTTGGGACTATATTCCCCCATTTTTGGCTTTGTCCAGGTTTTTTGTGCTAAGGTTGAGAGCTATGGTGAGAACTGAATTCACTGAATATGTCTGAGGGCTATACTCCCCATTATTGGCTTCGTCCAGGTGTTTTGTGCTAAGAGGTTGACAGCTATGGTGAGAACTGAATTCACTAAATGGTAGCCATTTAAGTTTCAGTCTTCCTGTCTTTCACAAAACTGCTTATTTGGCATAGTGGCATGTTGCTCTGACTGCTTTGCACAGGGTCATGGGTTCAAGACTTGGCAGTGAAATGCATGGTGGTAACACAGCATTTTATTCTAGCAACTTTCCAAGATTATACAAGCAATGTTTAAAATGTGTCCCTGGCTTTTGACCCTTCCCAGTACATTTTGGGTTTTTCCAGATTTCTTGTGCTGCAAAGTTGTGAGACACAGCTGAGTGCCGAGTAGATTTTTGAAAGGAGCTGAAAGGTGCAGGGGAAGAGAAGTTTAGTGCTGCTTATGCTGAGACTGCTTGCATTGTTAATAGTACAACAGGTAGTGTACTTGCTTTTAATGCAGAAGGTTGTGGTTTCTACTCCCACAGTATGTAGTTGCATTGCTGATATTGTACTGTGTTGTAAACGGGGTGGATGCTGCCATCATGAGAATGTCCTCTTTGGTGAAGATGCCTAGTAACTATGAACCCGTCCATTATTTGCCATCCATTCCCTATTGCAATATTACTAGCTTATCATTTTTTAAAGTAATATAGTCAATGTACTCCTCAAGGGCAACAGACACTTTATTTGTAAATGAAACAATGAAATATAAAGTTGTTTGCTAGCAGCAACCTCTTCATTAGTTACAGATCTTTTTACTGTGGAATTATTTAGATGACTTTTACTTCTGCAGAGATTGGCATATTTACTGATACCAGTGGATTGTAGAAGTTTGAGTAGACTTTTATGATGGAAATGTTCTCAGTTGGGCAGTATTGTCATTACTGGTGCATGCATTTTGTTTCATTGTTTACTGGAAAAATGTTTAAAACAATACATTTAAAACACTCTCTAACATCTGTACTGTGTTATACAAGGAATATAATTTAATGCAATCAGGAAGGTACATCACAGAACACATGTATGTTTTGTGTGCAAGGGGCCTATCATTTGAAAACAGCCCAAAGTTAATCTTTATCTGCCACTAGCCAAATGTATTTTCTTTGAATGTGGGTTTCAATGCTGTTTCAATGAATGTGAGTGTGAAGATTGGGGGAAGATGGGCGAAGGCTGCCAGCCTAGTCAAATAGAATTTGATACATATATCTATCATTTGTAAAAATAAATGTAAAATACGCTTGTGTTCTTAAATGAAAGAAAACACTGTAAAATGTGAACTTTAAGATTGTAGCAACATTGCCATCTGCTGTAAGGAAAACTAAGCCAAGCATTTCAAATGTTCTTTGACATAAAATTATCTAAATAGTGGTGCCGAAGTGGCTGGCTGAACACATTCTTTCTATCGTCTTAACTTAAGGAATAATTGCTAAGAGTGTACATGTGAAATGTCTTTTATTGTTGTAGTTTCCTAAGCAGGTGTTAGATTGCCAAATAATGCAGTTTGTTGGACTGGGAACTCCAGACTAAGTATCAAAATAATGTAATGTGTATACTGGGAAAACCTAAGTGTCAAAATTATGTAATTTGGGAGGGCCTAACAAAGATGTTTGTTAGTGAGTTTAAAAACTATTGTTCAGAGAGAGACTGTGAGCATTTTGATCTTGATAGCAAACTTATCAGCACTCTGCCTGTTGTGTTATGTAAGTAGTGCCTTAGAAGTATGTTTTCTTGTAGTAATAGCTAAGAACTTAGAAGGAAGTTAGACAAGTGTTTTTCTATTATATCAGAATTTTCCTACTGTATTGTTTTAAGTTTCTGTGTGATCTCTGAACTCTTAGATATCACTGTGGTGTAGTAGTATTGTCTTGTGTTTTTAATTATTTATTATTAAATATTTTTAAAAAACCTTTACATGTGGCTGGTTTGTGTAGAGATAAGTAAGCTCTAGAGTACATTGCATATGTATAGAGTTTATTCTAATAAGCCACTCTAATAAGCCTTAGACTGAATAGTCACATTACCAATTGGATAATGATATTGCACAGTTATAATTGGACACCCTTTTAAGGGCCTTTATGTAGCTGATAAGTATTAGCTGGTGGTGACAGAAATTGCTACCGTATAGTCTGGGTAAATTGGCACAGCTGGAGAATCTGTGTCAGCCTTTCCCAGGAGTGTCTGTGAGGTTGTATAAATATTTATCTCAAAGTGTGTGTGGTGTGTCAGCTACCTGGGCAGGGACACAAAGCAGTGGTGGGACAAAGAGGATACTGGAGGTTAGCTTGCCAGCTAGGCTGAGATCTGGACCCTATAGATGTGCCAGTGGGGAGTCTTATTGGGGACCTGAAAAGCAAGGGAGCAACCAGCCCCAGATTGACTGTGATGTCTGTGTGCACTTAAGGGAAATTGTACTTTACTGTGTGTATTTGTTATCCTTTCCTCTTATATGAGACGCCCTCCCTGGTGTTAGTGGTGAGGATTGAGGCTCCTTGATTGCTAGGCCAGGGCATGGTCGTCACATTTCTGGTGGCAATGGATGGGATAAGATATCCTCACATTTGTGGTTCACAGTGGTTGGGATAAGATATTCTCATTTGTGGTTTGCAGTGGGGTGGGTAGAGTAAATCCTGTAGCTTATGTACAGTGACCTCTGAAGGTGTTTTGTACTCTAAATCAGCCATGCAGAGTTTAGATCACAATTGCTTTATTTCTTTTGTTAGCTTAGTTAGTCAGGGTGAGCAGGCATCATGTCAGCACAGGAGTATGGAAAGCTGACAAAGAGACAGCTGGTGGAGATGTGCCAGGCTAGGGGACTGGTGCATGGAAACCTGACCAAGGCAGACCTGATTTCAGCCTTGGTTACAGCTGCATCAGAAAACAGCATCCAGGAGGACAGTCAGACTGGCAGTGGAGATACAATATCCTCGGAGAATGGGCAGCTCAACTTTTCTGTGAAGGACAATCAGACTGGCAGTGGAGATACAATATCCTCAGAGAATGGACAGATCAACCTTTCTGCAGTGGACTTAAAAATCCATCTGGAGCTAAAGAGGCTTGAGTTGGAGGCCAGGCTTTTGGCAATTGAAGCTGAAGAAAAGGAGCATCAGAGAAAGCATTAGAGGGAAATGCTGATGCTTCACCAGAGTCATGGAGGTAATGGGGAAGAGAGTAACTGGACCCCAGAAGCACAAAAGGTCAGTAAATTTCTTCTGCAATTTAAAGAGGGGAATAATTTTGATAGTTTCATTCATGTTTGAAAGGGTATGCAAACAGTATAGTGCTGACCAAAGGCTCTGGGTATGGTTCCTGACCCCCTTACTCCATGGGAAAGCTGTAACTTGTCTATCACAAATGTCTGACTCTGTCTGTTTTGATTATACTGCTGTAGAAATGTCTGTTAGAATGTTTTAAGCTAACATCTGAAATGTGTAGGAAAAGGTTTCGTGAGCATAGATGCAAGGCAGATGAAAATGTGTGTGAATATGTTGTTGAACTGAGCACTTATTTTCATAGCTGGGTGAGTGGATGTCAGGTCACCACTTTTGAAGGGCTGGCAGACATTTTGGTGAGGGAACAAGCCCTTAGCACTTTGCCTGAGGATATGAGAATTTGGTTAGCTGATAGACAATGTGCTACTTCCGATGAGTTGAGGAAGAAGGGAGACCTATACCTGGCCATCAGGGCAGCCCTGCACAGGAAGGGGACCCCCAGTACTGCTCATGGGTCTAAAGGAACCCATGGCGGGCAGCACAGACTGCCCCAACAGAATCTGCCAGTAGAAGGGGGAGCCACTAGTCCAGCTACATGTCCAGGAGCTAGGGTTAAATGTTTTGAATGCAAACAGTGGGGCCATGTGGCATGCAGGTGTCCACGGAGGCAAGGTAGGGAACCAAAGGTGAGGGAGCCAGTACGTGGGAAAGACAAACTGTCAATAGTAGGTTGTCTTCAGACAACAGGGGTATGGAACTTCCATCCTGCAGATGTCCTAAGAGGGAAGGATTTGGATGAGGCAGTCGCATGCACTTATGCAGTTACACGCAGTAAGGCTAGGAGACAAGCATGTGGGTCTGGTAGCCTGGAGGAGACCCAGACAGACTGCATACCTGCAGCCAGGACTGCTGAGGTGGTTACTTCAGGGAGGGAGCTACTCTGTAGCAGTGAGACTGAATGTGAGCCACAGCTGCTTGTGGGTACTGATGCTCCCTTGGACAGGGTAACTGCAAAAAAAGACGATGCCAGACTTCCAGTGGAACGGGAGCTGGGAAGGGTTACAAGGAGAGAATTGAGACATGCTCAGCTCTCAGACCCTACATTGCAAGGCCTGAGGCAGGTAGCTAGGGAGGCACCTGATTCTCAAAGGAAGGGGGAATCTGTATCTGGGACAAAGGGTTACTATACAGAGAGTGGACCCATGAGGGAGGGCTAGAAGGTGAGAGAGTACAGCAGTTGGCAGTGCCTAGAGCTTACCGTCTGGTGCTTCTAGCCATAGCCCATGATATTCCCTTTGCAGGTCATATGGGCATAAAACATACAAAGAGGCATATTATGCAGAACTTCTATTGGCCTGGAATTTCCAGAGATATAACAGGGTACTGCAGGACCTGTGAGCAGTGCCAAAAAGTAAGCAAGGCAGGACACAAGGTAAGAGCTCCTTTGATGCCTTTGCCTGTGATTGAGGAGCCATTTCAGAGGGTAGCTATGGATATTGTGGGTCCTCTGTGTACCCCACATTCCACAGGGAAAAAGTATATTCCAGTGGTAGTGGATTATGCTACACGATACCCTGAGGCAGTGGCTCTGTCCTCCATTGAGGCAGAGAAGGTGGCAAATGCTTTGTCAGAGATTTTCAGCAGGGTAGGTTTCCCAAAAGAAATACTGACTGACTGAGGTGCCAATTTCATGTCAGACCTGCTGGCTTGTCTGTGGAAGTCCTGTGGGGTGAAGCACATGAAGACCACCCCTCACCATCCCCAGACTAATGGTCTGGTTGAGAGGTTAAACACTACAATCAAGTCCATGCTACAGGCATTTGCAGATCAGTTTAAGAGGGAGTGTGACAAATATTTGCCTCATCTTTTGTTTGCTTATATAGAGGTTCCCCAGGATTCCACAGGTTTTTCACCCTTTGAGTTGTTGTATAGGCACAGGGAGAGGGGACCTCTAGATTTAATTCGAGATGAGTGGGAAGGTGAGTGTGTGTCTCACAAGGAGTCGGTTGTGGCATATGTCCTAAACCTCAGGACAAGGCTCAGGGAACTCATGGGCTTGGCCCAGGAGAACCTGGCAGAAGCCCAACAACAGAAAAAGGTGTGGTATGACAGGAATGCTCAAGCTAGAGAGTATGCTGTAAGGCAGCAGGTGATGGTTCTTATACCTGTTAGACACAACAAGTTGCAAGCAGCTTGGGAGGGACCCTACAAGGTTGTAAGAAAGGTAAGTGATGTTAACTACATGGTGGAAGTGCTAGGCAGACAGCAGGGGCACAAATTGTACCATGTTAACATGATGAAACCTTACCATGATAGGGAGGTCCTTGTGCTGAGTATTTGCAGTGGATTGCAGGAGGAATCTGAGGGAGATCTGGGGACTGATCTCCTCAATGAGGCTCAGGCTGACACCTCGGTGGAAGTGGTAGCAAGGTAAGTGGTAGGAATGTCCCAGCAGCTATCTCCTACACTGGTTCAAGAAATCCAAGCAGTGTTGCAGGAAGTTTGGTACATGTTCACTGGGAAACCAGGGTGCACCCACCTGGTGCAGCACTAGGTGGATACAGGACCCCAAAGGCCTATTAGGCAGGCCCCTTATAGGGTGCCTGAGAGAGTCGAACAGACTCTGAGGGAAGAGGTACAGGAGATGTTGGAACTAGGGGTGATTCAAGAGTCCAAACGTCCCTGGGCCTCGCCAGTGGTGTTGGTGCCAAAGAAGGATGGCAGCATCAGGTTCTGTGTGGATTACAGGAAATTAAATAGTCACACAGAGTCGGATTACCCCATGCCTAGGAAAGATGAGGCCCTAGAGCAGCTGGGTGGGGCTAAGTATCTTACAACCATTGATCTTAAAAAGTGTTACTGGCAGGTGCCCTTGACTCCCAGTGCTAGAGAGAAGTCAGTCTTTGTGACTCCTTTTGGCTTGTGTGAGTTCACAAAGATGCCCTTTGGGATGAAGAATGCCACAGTGACTTTCCAGAGGCTGGTGGATAATATCCTAGCAGGAGCAGGAGGGTTTGCCCTTGCTTACCTAGATGATATTGCCATCTACAGCCATTCCTGGCCAGAGCACCTTCAGCATGTCAGGGAGGTGCTGGGTCTATATTAGATCACCGAATGCTTAAAAAAGTGAACGGTGATTGATTGAACTTATGTAAGTGAAAGCTTACAACCTCAAACTGTCAGAACAGCGATTTTTTTTCCCTAGAGAAAAAAAATCGCTGTTCCAAAACACATGCACACAACACAAGCACACCAAACAAACAGCAATCCACACACATACACCTAAAATCTGACACCTAACCCTACACTAAACTATACACACACCACTAACTATCCACTTACCTTAACCCAAACCCTAACCCTAAGGTCCATCACTATTGCACACACACCTCACCCGCTCCCTAACCCTAACTCACTCTAACCCTCACGTCCACACAATCACACACATACCTAACCCGTGCCCTAACCCTAACTCACCTAACCTGCCCTAACACTCACATCCACACAGTCGCACACTTACCTGAACCGACCCGTAACTTTCCACCACAGCACTGAAAATACCAAAGCAACAGAAATGGACAACCAAATTTTTTCCCTAGGAAAAAATTCGGGTTTCTGTTGCTTCGATATTTTAAGCTTTCGCTTACATAAGTTCGATCAATCACCGTTCGCTTTTTTAAGCATTCGGTGATCTAATATAGACCCGAGGTGCTGGGCAGACTACAGAGGGCAGGGTTGACCATTAAGCTGAGCAAATGTCAAGTGGGTATGGCAGAGGTCTCCTACCGGGGACATAAAGTGGGGAGTGGTAAGATAAGGCCAGAACCTGCCAAAGTGGAAGCTATTCAGGCATGGCCTGCACCTGTTACCAAAAAGCAAGTGAGGGCATTCTTAGGGACAGAAGGGTACTACAGAAAGTTCATCCCCAGTTATAGTACCATAGCTGCTCCCTCACAGACCTGACAAGGAAGAACAGGCCAGATAAGTTAGTGTGGACCCCAGCATGTGAGCAGACATTTCAGAAGCTTAAAGAAGCTTTGGGAGGACCCCCTGTGTTAGCCAGTCCAGATTATAGCAAATAATTTGTTGTGCAGGTGGATGCTTCGAACCATGGGGTGGGGGCTGTACTTAGCCAGATTTCTTCAGAGGGAGAAGAGCACCCAGTTGTTTTTCTCAGTTGTAGGCTCCAACCCAGGGAGGAATGCTATGCTGCTGTAGAAAAGGAATGTCTAGCCATAGTGTGAGCACTGCAAAAACTTCAGCCTTATCTGTATGGAAGGAAATTCACTGTAATGACAGATCACAACCCTTTAATATGGGTAAACAGAGCCAGTCAGCAAAATGCCAAGTTGCTAAGATGGAGCCTGGTGTTGCAAGTATACGATATGTCAGTGAGGCACCGCAGTGGAATTAGCAATGGCAATGCAGATGGGCTCTCGAGACAGGGAACGGGGTGAAGTACCTTCAGATAGACCTAACCCTCTCAAGCGGCATTTATCAAGGGTCACTTGAAAAACTAGCTTGAGTTCTCCAGGGGGGAAGAGATGTGAAGATTGGGGGAAGATGGGCGAAGGCTGCCAGCCTAGTCAAATAGAATTTGATACATAATTCTATCATTTGTAAAAATAAATGTAAAATCCAGGCTTGTGTTCTTAAATGAAAGAAAACTAAAATGTGAATTTCAAGATTGTAACAACATTGCCATCTGCTATAAGGAAAACTAAGCCAAATATTTAAAATGTTCTTTGAAGTAAAATTATCTAAATAGTGGTGCCAAAGCGGCTGGCTGAACACATTCTTTCTATTCTCTTAACTTAAGGAATAATTGCTAGAGTGTACATGTGAAATGTCTTTTATTGTTGAGTTTCCTGAGTGGGTGTTAAATTGCTAAGTAATGCAATTTGTTGGCCTGGGAACTCCAGACTAAGTGTCAAAATGATGTAATGTGTATACTGGGAAAACCTAAGTGTCAAAATGATGTAATTTGGGAGGGCCTAACAAAGATGTTTGTTAGTGAGTTTAAAAATTATTGTTCAGAGAGAGATTGTGAGCATTTTGATATTGATAGGAAACTTATCAGCACTCTGCCTATTGTCCTATGTAAGTAGTGTCTTAGAAGTATGTTTTCTTGTAGTAATAGCTAGGAACTTAGAAAGAAGTTAGACAAGTGTTTTTCTGTTATATCAGAACTTTCCTACTGTATTGTTTTAAGTTTCTGTGTGAACTCTGAACTCTTAGATATCACTGTGGTGTAGTAGTATTGTCTTGTGTTTTTAATTATTTATTATTAAATATTTTTAAAATCCTTTACCTGTGGCTGGTTTGTGTAGAGATAAGTAAACTCTAGACTACATTGCATATTTATAGAGTTTATTGTAATAAACCACTCGAATAAGCCTTAGACTGAATAGTCACATTACCAATTGGATAATAATACTGCACAATAATAATTGGACACCCTTTTAAGGGCCTTTGGGTAGCTGATAAGTATTAGCTGGTGGTGGCAGAAATTACTACCGTATAGTCTGGGTAAAAGGGCACAGCTGGAGAATCTGTTACAGCCTTTCCCAGGAGTGTCTGTGAAATTGTATAAATATTTATCTCAAAGTGTGTGTGGTGTGTCAGCTACCTGGGCAGGGACACAAAGCACTGGTGGAACAAAGAGGTTACTGGAGGTTAGCTTGCCAGCTAGGCTCTGACTGGACGCTATAGCTATGCCAGTGGGGAGTCTTATTGGGGACCTGGAAAGCAAGGGAGCAACCAGCCCCAGACTAACTGTGATCTCTGTGTGCACTTAAGGGAAATTGTACTTTACTGTGTGTATTTGTTATCCTTTCCTCATATGAGACGCCCTCCCTGGTGTTAGTGGTGAGGATTGAGGCTCCTTGATTGCTAGGCCAGGGCACGGTTGTCACAGTGAGTTTCAAGGGCAAAGAAGTTTTAATGCTAAGTCTGTTTTCATTGTGAGACTGCATTGCTTTGTTTAGCAGATGTCTTAGTGTTTGTGCTGTAAAATTCAAAATAAAACCTTCAAATGAAGTCCAAATCATCATAGAAGCAAAGCAGTATGCACATTAGTGTTTATGGTAAAATGGGTGAAATAGCCAAGTAATGGTTCATTGGAATGGCTGCAGGCGGGAGGCTCCATTCGACCATGATTTTGTGAGGGGGAAGGGCGGCAAACCGAGACAGCCCTGGCTGAACTACATCTCTTAACAGCCCAGATTTTCACAGACTGAATAGATTTTTGCTTCTTATTTTTGGTTTGTTCCTCATAAAATTTGTGGTTTTCTGGCAAATCAGTTAGGAATTAAGTCAGTAAATGACAGACACTGAGTTTCAGACTTCATAACCTTCAGAAAAATGCATGCTAAAGCAAGACCTGTTATTCTATCAACTGTCTCAGCTTATACAAGAGCAATTTTTAGTACTGTTTATATGTTCCCCCAATATATTTGGCCTTGTCCAGAATTCCTGAATTAACAGGTTGAGAGGTCCGTGCAAATAAATTGCTTTATAGAATTAGGCATATCCAAACCTCTCAACTGTCCCCGATTTTGGCTCAAAATGTTGGTCTTCCCCTAATACTCCCTCCGCAAAATGGCAATTTTGGAAGAAAACGTGGAGGGTTTTCAATTAATGAATAACTGTAATAATCAGAGTAATAGATTACTTTTATTTCAGAAATGCATGTAGATTCTTTAATTTTGAGAGCTGCTCAAGTTAGCAGTACTAATAATAAAAAGTGTCCCTTCTTTGATAGGTTCTTAGCTGTATTGTGTGGCTAATTTATATTTTTGCATCACATTTTTGGTCCATTTTTCATAAAATTGTGTTTTTTTGGATAATTAGTGGCAAATCATTAAAGACTGAAGTTAGAAATTAATGACAGACATTTGAGTTTCAGAATTCATACCCTTCAGAAAATTCATACTAAGGCAAGACCTACTATTATATTATCTTTCTAAGTTTATAAGAGCAGTATTGAAAAAATGTCCTCATTTTGGGCCTTTGTCCCACTTCTATGTATGGCTTTGTCCACATTTATTGCTCTGAGGTTGAGAGGTATGACAAATGTGTCAGAGCCATCAAAGTCAGCCAGAGACATTTCAAATTGTGACATACGTGTTGCACCCCACTCCCCCCATGTAGTAACTCTGGATGTGTCGAAACAAGGCAAGGAGCAGTTATGTAGTGTAAATGTGCAGAGTATTCACCCATCCAAGGTAGACACAAGTACTACAGTCGCTTTTCATCTGTCCTTCATTTTGCAGAATGTTGTGGTTTCTGTCATATTTTTATACTGCTGATTTATGCTTATTATTCAGAAAGTGCCTGTTGCTCTGTGTTTAAGTAGCAATGCTTTAATGACCATCAAGTAAGCTTGTCTGAGATTGTACGATGCAAGCAAGCTTTAATAAGCATACTATTAAAGAATTGTCAACATTGAAAACCTTTCTTTTGTTGCTATACAGAGAATACTTACATAACTAGATAACGTATAAGCCTTGGGTATTGAAATGCATATAACAGTATTTGTAGTAAAGGACATGATTACATTATTTTAAGAAGCTCATTACATTTGTTTGAGACTTGCAGTCATCTTTGCAGGCTTTACCTGTAAACTAAACAGAATGCCAATCTATCATGTGTGGTCCATAACCTGTGCAGTAATCCTTTAAGCACTTTATCTTGAGCGTGTTTCTTGTTTGCTGTTCATTTTTTACTTTGATCATGTCTTCCTCATGAAACAAGTAGATAGTTGTTGTCAGGCAGCAGGTCTTTTTTGGATAACAAACATTTTTCAAGTGGGGGCATCACAGAGATTGCTACTTTCAGCATGTTACTTGGTATTTTAATAAAGCTGAATATAAATTATAATTAGAACTACAGTGCAAGGAGAAGTGGTTTGAGTTGAGTGCTGTTTGTTTTTCTTATACATGGTTTTGACAGGCATTCCAGTAATGTATTTAAAAAGTAATTTATTTTTTCATGCCTCACAACCTTTTTGTTTCCATCTAGATATTAAGTAAGCTGTCATGCAGCCAATGCATTGAAATTTTTTTTTCTTCTAAACTTCATTTTGTCTTGATTTGACTCTCATAAAAACAGTTTGGCACCCAGGGCAGCGTATTTAATTAAAGTTACAGTTTTTGTGGTTTTGAGCATAGCTCCTCCCCTTTCTAGTTGGCTGCACACCTTCCCATTGACCCCACCCATTCCACTATCTCCTGCAGCCCCCCTTTGATTTGAAGTCACCAGCTGCCACTGATGGTACATCACCTACAATATCAGAAACGGAATTATCCGAGGCAAGTATAGGCCAATTTTTACAAATTACATCACATACCATTCCAACATCACTTGTGAAGGTGATGACTGGTCTAACATATCTCCGATTAATATAACTTCTTGTAACACACATATCATTAGTTCTCGATAAATAAGGTTTGGCCAGACTGGATCTAACTACCTTCATCTCCCTAACTATTGATTCCACATCTTTAGTAGAATAACCAAGAGTTTCCAACTCCTGTTTTAACGTACCCAGGGCAACATGTAAATCTTCATCACTAGTATGCAATCTAGATGCCCTGTTGGCTTGATTCTTGGCTATGTTCTTAAAGAATACCCTGGGTGCATACTTGTATGATGCAACAATATATTCTTCCTGCAGGGTTTTCTATATACTGAAGTTTGTAACATACCTCTTTCACCTTTATACAGGTGAACATCTAAAAAATCAATACTTTCAAGATGTGCAGTCATTGTAAATCTCAAAAAAATCAGTCGTTGATTCAAGGTACACTATAAAATAATCTAATCCAGACATAGTTCCATTCCACAGAAAGACTATACCATCCACAAATCTCCTGAAAAATTTCAGATGTGATGAAAAATTATGTGGTGTTGTCACATACTCATCTTCCCAGTAAGCCATAACAAGGTTGGCATAGCTATTGGCACACAAAGTGCCCATAGCCATGCCAATCTTCTGTAAATAGATGCAGTCATTAAACATACAAATATTATTCTGAAGGATAAGATCTAAGAGTGTACAAATCAGGACTATCATATCATGGGAATAATCACTATGTTTATGCAAGAAAAGTCTAACTGCTTCAACCGCATCTATATTCGGTATAACCATAAAAAGTGTGTTCACATCCAAAGTAACCAATACAAAACTTGAAACATCAAGCATAAAGTTAAACTCAAAAGGGTCCATCAAAAAATGTTGTGTGTCTCTAAGAACTGTACTAACACCATTAACCACTGCCCTTAACTCCGCAAAACCCACATGATGCATTCAACCGCATCTCACAATCCAATGTTTTGGTCAGAGATGTCTCCATTGTGAGACGCTGATGTCCCACTCACCACACTGAGTAAGTAGAGGATTGTGGTCACTTGCCTATCAGGGTCCAGGATCCATCAGATCACACACACACACATTCAAGTCACTAAACCACAAGCACCGGTATGATTTAGTCATAGTCCATGTGGGCATAAATGACTTGGGACGTACCTCCCTGAACTATATGAAGAGAGGCATGATGCAGCTAGCCAACTATTTGTCCCAGGCAGGTATAAGCCTTGCAGTGAGCAGCACTCTACCATCTCCAAGGTAGATGCCACAAAACTAATGGAAGATATTGCCTTTCTGCTCCCTGCAAGGTCTCCTCAATCTGGAGAATAAAGATGTTTGTATACTTACAGATGCATGGCTCAAAGCCACAGAAAGCACACTGGTAGAGCAGGGCTGTAATGCATTTAGACCAGCTACTGTGCAGAGAGGGACAAAGGGTGGAGGTGTCTCTATTTACATCACACTTCAAGGTGGTTCAAGCAATATGATGCACTTGAGCTTCTCCACGTACAACTCACCATAACCAAAATTAGAAAACTGCATGTTCAGCAAAACCAAGTCACAATTTTTTTAGGTCAAACAAATGAGCACTAGGTGAAAAGAACTGCCCCCTTTCTCTCTCTCTTCATATATGCATAAATATATATATATACACACACACACACACACACACATATATATATATATATATATAAAATAAAAATGCATATTTATAGTTGGGGAAGTCATTTTTTTACATTTTTATATATTGGGATGCATTCCCAATGCAACCTATACTCCATCTGGCACAGATATCAGCATGCCTAGTTGATCTCTGTGGGATGTAGCTGGGACAGATAACAACCAGTGGTGGTACACACAACTCCTGCAAGACAGAAGTCTAGTTTTCAGCCTAGATTTAACAGTAATATTTAGATCTTGGAAGAAGCTGCAGATTTGTCCCCACTTTTAGAAATACCGTATATCTGCATAAATCCTGATTTTATCTTGGCCTTTTTCTTTGCCCATCACGAACACTGTAACAAAATGCAAATACTGTAACAGTACGTCCTCACCAAAACAAAATTGGGATTTAAAGTTGCCAATCGGTAATTCATGGCACCCTATTATTTTGAGCCCAAAATCAGGAAATACAGAGGAATTCGGTACAGATGAGATGTATGGAGCATCTCCTCAGGGCAGGTTATTATGAGATAAGGAAGGCGATTGAGCTTATGAGGGATTGATTGCTGAAAGAAAAGGGTGCCAAGAATGAAGGTTCAAAGAAAACCTCCCAGAATGACAGTGATGAGGAGTATGTCTGTTACAAAAGGGATGAACCCAGCAGAGCTCCCATGTTGTTGAGGCCACTGGTCTCAGATCCAATTTTTATACACAAAAAGTCACCTTTGCCATGTTCAAAGAAGATTGGCTCAGTTGAGGTTCTGTCAGAAAATAATATTTATTCTCACACTCCACACAGTACAGAGTACAGAGCAAAAACTTGATGGACTGGGTTTTGAATTATATTCCATGGTGCCGTCGATCTGCCCTTTAGAAACCCCTCACAATTCCCTATCTTTAAAACAGATTGATGAGTTCCTGTCCTCCATTGCTGCAGCAGCAGAAGATGTTGGAGAAACTCCATCAGTTTCCCCAGCTTCTTCAATTGGTTATGTGCCTGTTTTGAACAGAAAAC
This sequence comes from Protopterus annectens, assembly GCF_019279795.1. Taxonomy (NCBI): domain Eukaryota; kingdom Metazoa; phylum Chordata; order Ceratodontiformes; family Protopteridae; genus Protopterus; species Protopterus annectens. The sequence continues at coordinate 737,789,193 of NC_056730.1, read as the reverse complement.
CATCACTTAACACTTATACTCCTGCAAAGATACTCCCACCACCAATACTTCTGTCAACAGATAAACAAGCTACAGAAAAATCCACTTTGTGCAGTAGTGGTCCTTCCAGCACTGTGTCTAGTGCTGGCCCATCTTCTCCTATAGGAACTTCTCCACAAATAAGTCTTTTTGATAGAGGTTTACCTTCAACCAGTGAAGAGCAATAGGAATTTTGTTACTCTGACAAACTGTTGGCTGTATGTAATAATGGGAAAGTTACCTAAAATCTGTATTTAGCACACTTTCTACTTTAGTGTGATTGGGTTCCCCCAATTATGTGTAAAAATGTACATACACAGCACTATAAAATATACTGTGAATATATGCATATATTTAATTGTATATAAATTTATTGTAGAAATGTGCTGCTTTTATTTGGTAAGAGGACCTTAAAGTTGCAGCTTAATGTTAACAAATGTGAAATCAGATCATATCATATATGGTTCTACTGCAAGTAACACAGAGTCCTGGTAAAATCTTATCCAAAGTGAATAAGAAGTTAATTACTTCTGAAGAGTAATACTAACTCGGAGCTAGTTACTGTTACCATTACCGTTAATCCTTAAAGTGCAACAGCGGATTGCTTCACTTCAGCAAACGCTGTTAGATGAAACCTCTCCTGGTGCTCTTTCCACTAAAATGAAAGACATTAAGACAGAATTATGCACTATAGAAAATGAGGTGTTTGAGTGGAAAAAGAAAAAATTAAACCGTGATTACAGATTCTCAAGATAAAAGGTTTCCAGTTTTAACACTGGCATCCTGAGCAAAGGAGATCCGATTGCCATTCCAGGACTTCAGAACAAGCAAAAATTAAAGTTGATGTGAAGAAGAAGCTGTGAGTTGTTTAAGCACTGTCCTAAGTGGAAAAACGAGAAAACAAGGTTCTGTAATTTAAGGCCAAAAGTATCTCCTATTAGGAATTCTTAGACCACGACTCTGCATATAATATATAATTCAGCGAGTAAGGAGGTCTGATGGATGACTTACTTCTTTAGCACAAATGGTCCATCTGCTTATTGCAGTAATTGTTTTTTTTTTCATTTTGATGATTTCTTGTTAATGCTACGGAGAGATGGAGGAGTAAACAGGCCTTTACCTCTAATCTGCAGATTGAAATGGGGACATGAATATGTTTTAACTTTTGACAATATGGAAGTGAATACATTTTGGTGAATTTGGCACACCTGTTTTTTTCCATTCTGAAGGGACTGCGAGTCCACGAGGTTTAAAGGGTATTTACTGGTGGATTTATTTTCAGCATATTTGTTGGTTTCCGGTGACTGTATTTGATTCATCAGGTATTGTGGATTATCATTTGTGTTGTCTCAAGGCTTTATTTCACTCCAATAAGGTGTTTTTCTTATTTAGATAACCTTTTGGGTTGACTGTCAATGGATATTCAGTGCGTTCATTATTTCTATTAATGTTCTGAGCCTGGCCTTTGTTGATGGTCAGTTTATAGTTTCATAGTTTAGTACTAGGCTATCTGCCCTGGGGCATTTGTAAGCCTAGCCATAGTGATGTGGCTTTCGCCACCCCATGAAATGGTACAAAAATGCACAGAATAGATTTAGAATACTGTGCCTCTGTCTAGTAGTGACACAGTGAAGGTCCCCTTATATAATAGAATTAGTTTACTGTGCCCCTGTCTAGTAGTGACACAGATGTGACCCCTGGGGTAAACTTACGATCTCCCATCCACTCATCAAGATTTCTCTTGAAGAGAGTCAGTGAGGGGCTCTGCCTAACATGAACTGGGATCCTGTTCCAGAGCATGGGAAGCCTCTGGGTTATGAATCTATCCCTCCAGCATGTCCTATTCATACTTGTGCCAAGGTTTAAGTCTTTAGCTCTTGTGGTTCTGATGGATTTGGATTTTTGAGGTGGAGCATGTCCATCAGTTCCTGATTGAACATGGCCTTGTACGTCAGGCAGAGATCACCTCTGAGCAGGTGGTATGCTACTGAATAGAGCTGGAGTTTCTTTAGTCTGGCAGAATAAGACATATGTTGGAGACCCTTGATCCTCTTGGTGAGGTACTTTTGTGGTCTCTCCAGCTGTTGCAAATGCCGGGTGAGGTACATACCAAATGGGGCATTGTACTCAATCATGGGTCTGATGAGGGAGGAGTATAGGGGTACAATGACATCCTTGGATCTGGATGTGAATCCCTTCATGATAAGGTGTGCAAGGTAGAATGTTTTTCTAACCACTTTGGCAATGTGGGTGGCAAATGAGAGGTCGCTGTTGACTTGGGTCCCTAGGTCTCTGATTACTTTTTCCGTACTCAGTGGGTTGCTGTCTATGTGATAATTTGTGGGTACTTTGTTTTTCCCAAAGGGGATGACTATACATTTTTTGGCATTTAGTTTAAGGCCATGACTCTGGCACCAGTTGTCCGTTTCTGTGAGGCCTTTTTGTAGGATGTATGTGTCCGCTGGTGTATCGACTATGGCACCTAGTTTGCAGTCATCTGTGAACTTTGTCAGCCACAACCCTCCCATGTTTGCTTTAACATCTGAGAAGTAAATGCCGAACAAGAGGGGTCCCAGGACAGATCCCTGTGGGACACCACTAGTGACTGGCTTTGAGTCTGACATTTCTCCAGCGATTTTAACTTTATGGGTTCTCTCCTTTAGCCAGTTTGCAACCCATCTAGTGACATAAGGGTTTACGTTTAAGCTGTTGAGCTTATCTATGATGCCTGAGTGGGGTATTGTGTCGAAGGCCTTAGCCAAGTCCAGGTAGGCTGTATGGACTGCTTTGCCCTCATCAATGGCTCTAGTGACTGTTTCGAAAAAGTCAACCAGGTTCAAAAGGCAGGATCTGCTCTTTACAAAGCCGAACTGGGTGGGGTCAAGTGTCTGTAGGTTCCCAATGTCTCTGTTTATGAGTTCCATAATGATTCTTTCCATAGCTTTGCAGACCAGGCTGGTTAAGCTTATGGGGCGGTAGTTCCCAGGGTCTGTAGAGGTACCCCCTTTGTGGAGTGGGACCACTGTTGCTGTACGCCAGTGTTCAGGTACATATCCTGAAGTAAGGCTAAGGTTAAATAGCATTTTTATGTGCGGGTTTAGCTCCTCTTGGAGTTCACATAGCACGCAACCCGGGATACCATCAGGTCCCATTGACGCTGTGTTTTTAGCTTTGCTGAGGGCGGCTCTCACTTGGTCATCTGAGATGACAAGGAGATTATATTCAGCTGGGATAAGTATTTCTAACACAGCTAAAGAAGGCTTTGTGGTTATCTTTAGTGTCCTTAGCGATTTTTCTCTCAAAGTTGGCCTTGGATGTTTTTATGAGAGAACGTAGTTTTCTGCTAGTGTTGATCAGAGATGTCTTCCCTTTATGCAGTAGCTTCCTTCTTTTGTTATACAATTTGTTAATGGCTGAGGTCCACCAGACAGGACACTTGCCTTTGGTGGAGAGGGACTTGGATTTATTTGGGATTGCATGATCCATGCATTCTTGGAGATGTCCATAGAAAGCATTTGTGAAGGATTCAGCATTGTGGGATGTGGTATCCACTGGCCCAGTGGGCTTAAAGGATACCATCTCAGTCTTACGAAGAGTGAAGTCTGCTTTTGAAAAGTTTTTCACTGTGTTCTTTTGTGCTGGGGGTGGAGATGGGAGATGTATATCCAGGGTGATTAGTTTGTGGTCAGATCTCACTAGTGAGGGGTATACCTCCGGTGTGGAGCATTTTGTCCCCATGTTTGTGATGATCAGGTCTAGTATATTATCTCCCCTAGTGGGGGAGGTGACTAGTTGCTCCAGTGAATTTGAATTTATGAATTCCAGGAACCTTTGGGCTAGGGTGTTAGGGCTAGAATAATGTACCCAATCTATGTTAGGGTAGCTGAAGTCTCCCATTATGATGGTATTTTGTGATACATTCATATCCTCCAATGTCTTCAGGAAGGCTGAGTGGGGTTCCTGAGATTGGGAGGGTGGTCTGTAACATGCTACCAGTTGTATAGCAGTTTTGCCTATGGTTAGTTGCACCTGTATGGTCTCCGATGCTTCATGTGTTGCTACTAACCTGGAGGTGTGGGTGTCCTTGATGAATATGGACACTCCCCTCCTTTGTGGTTCGCCCGGTTTTGGGGCCGAAAAGCATGATACAAGGTATAGCCTGGTAGCGCTGGGGTGCTCTCAGGAGCCTTGAACCAGGTTTCAGTTACTGCACAGACGTCGATGTTCTCCATACTGAGGAGTGCATCGAGTGCCTGCATCTTGAAATTTAGACTTCTGGCATTGAGCAGCATTACCCTTAGTTTTTTTCCATTTTTGTTTTCTAAGGAGGTGGGTTTGTCTTTTGAGCCTTGCCTAAAAAAGGCACTATTGGGGTGGCAAGAGCCTTAGCCAATATCCGGAAGCCCAGTGGTGACAGGTGCAAGCCATCCCTTGCGAAGCAGCGTAGCTTGTCCAACATGTCATCCCAGGCAGACAGACATTAGATCCCCTTAGAATGACACCAGTACTTGAGCCAATTATTAAAGCTGATCATCTTGTCTTTGTATTGTGGCATCATTCTTGGTGAGGGCAAGATGCTGCTCAGGGTCAGGGTCATACCAGCCTGGGCTACATAATCAGAGAGCTCCTCTATGTCTCTTTTCATGTAGTCCAGGGAGGTACGTCTCAGGTCATTCATGCCAGCATGGACAATGACGGAGTCATATTTGTACTTGCTTTGGAGTGACCTGAGTGCGTGTGTTATGTGGCGGATCCTAGCTCCCGATAGGCAGCTCACAGTCACCCTCTCCTTGTTCAGCCTGGTAAGCGGGACATCAGTGTGTCTGACTATAGAGTCACCTATTACTAATGTATCAGGCATGGGGTTTGGCCTTAAGGGCTGTGATTGATTGACACACTGATTTATTGAAGTATGTGTTGCATGTGTTTTGTTTTGAGGTGGTGGATTTTTGGATTTCTGCTTTGGGAGCCTCTGTTGTTTTGGTAAGTTTTTTGTTAGAGCCTCCGAGTATTTCTTTGTGTTTTTATGTGTTTGGTTTGCAGTTGTGGTAGGTCTATGTGGGACTGGGTTTGTTGTGTGTGTGGTTACCATCTCCTCCTGTCTGGTCATGCCAGCCCTGAGTTGAGAGAGTTCAGCCTCCAGTTTAGCTATATAGTTGCATCTCTCACATGTATTTGTGTTTGTTGGGAGGAGGAGAGGGTTGTCTGTGTACATGAGACAATTGTAGCATTGTCTCAAGATACCCAGATTAACCAGCTGAACTGGAGAGGACGCCAGTAATCTACCACTCGACATGCTAGAACAGTATAAGGGAGTGCTGTGCCTTTAAGGGAAGTGGATATTCACAGGGGTGGTAGGTGGATGTAGTGCATACTTAGTACGAGAGTGCTTACTTAGTAGAGAAGTTTTGAGAACAAGTGCTAGGCTTATAATATAGCGAGTAGTCTGATTATACTAAGAGTAGAGCTTCTTTAAGGGAAAATTTGAAGAGCAGACTTGGCGGAGCCAGGAGAAGTTTAACCGGTGCTGCGCTATGCGCACAAATGCGCAAAGCCGTGCAAACGTGGATTTTAAACAGGGAACTTCAAAAGAGCTAGAAATGGTCCAAAACAACCAATTACTACAGCTCTTGTGCTGAGGTCACTTCCTACAGGGACAGGTAGGCTGGTCAAGGCTCCCCACTCCCACTGGTGAGCAAAGAAACTTCCCTCTATCCACGTAAGGTAATGGACAACACAGAAACTATACCACAGCCCAGAATACAGCAATGCCTGTAAACTGGTCTAAACTAGTCGAGGAAAGGTGGGAAAACAAGGATTATTTTTTTGGGTTTTTTTTGTTTTTAGATAGAAAAACACAGAAAATGCAGAAACAGTAATAAATCAGTTACACAGGCTAGCACACTTTAGTGGGCAGCCTCAACAGTTAAATTAAACAAACAAACAAACAAACTTTCGATCAAATTTGACTAAAATGTAACTTTAAGTGCAGATATTAAAATAATGCAGCAAACAGCTAAAAAACAGTTTAAGCTTGTTTAGGGTAAGCTAGAGAAGCTATTTCAAGTAAAAAAACAGCAAAGATACTTAAATCCAGAAAGTAGTCGCTTTTCTGAGTTCTCTGTAGCTAGGACCATTCTACAGGACCATGAGGAGCTTGTCTGAGTAGTATAGCCAGAAAAAAATGTCCAGAGGCAGATTTTAAACAGGGAACATCAAAAGAGCTAGAAATGGTCCAAAACAACCAATTACTACAGCTCTTGTGCTGAGGTCACTTCCTACAGGGACAGGTAGGCTGCTCAAGGCTCCCCACTCCTACTGGTGAGCAAAGAAACTTCCTTCGATCCAAGTAAGGTAATGGACAACACAGGAACTACACCACAGCCCAGAATACAGCAATGCCTGTAAACTGGTCTAAACTAGTCATGGAGAGGCGGGAAAACAAGGATTATTTTTTTTTTGTTTTTGTTTTTAGATAGAAACACACAGAAAATGCAGAAACAGTAATAAATCAGTTACACAGGCTAGCACACTTTAGTGGGCAGCCTCAACAGTTAAATTAAACAAACAAACAAACAAACATTCGATCAAATTCGGCTAAAATGTAACTTTAAGTGCAGATATTAAAATAATGCAGCAAACAGCTAAAAAACAGTTTAAGCTTATTTAGGGTAAGCTATAGAAGCTATTTCAAGTAAAAAAACAGGAAAGATACTTAAATCCAGAAAGTAGTCGCTTTTCTGAATTCTCTGTAGCTAGGACCACTCTGCAGGACCACGAGGAGCTTGTCTGAGTAGTATATGTCTTTTTGTACTTTGGGAACTATTGTGGTTATTTCCAAGTAAACCAGCGGAACTACGTTCTATCTCTGGATTAATGGGTTTTGCTTTGGGTACTTGAGTCTGTTCTAAGATAAACTCCTGGGTATATCTGTTAGTAATATATGCTTTTGGACTTTCCTGTCAATGATTGTCAAATACTGGATGCTTAATCTATACAGACTCGTATTTGGGCAAATGTATAGGATTGAACCAACAAAGTTGCCCTGTCGCACTAGGATTCTTTTGTATGCAGTGACTATTTTGGCTCTATGGGACTGATTGTTGGTCCAATATCATTTATTACTCTTTGTTGGGCACTTGGGGGACATCTGATATCTATCAGGCAGTTTAGTGACTATTGTGGTTGTATGGGACTGTTTGTTTGTTTAAATCACTTATTATTTATTGATGGGTACTGCGTAACATTTTTAATAGCAAAACGCCCAGTGCTTCTAGACCCAGTCAGTAGTCTGATTCCTCGTGGTGCTATCCCTTCTAACTGCTATCCTGAAAGGCTTGTTATACTAGAAGAACGCCACACTGCTACATACCAAACTGAAAGTCTGATTTAAACTGCCCATGGCATAAAATAAAAAGCTTGCTAAGGTTAATAACATTAAAACTTATTCTGTTGTACAACATTAAATGCTGAATTGGGTCTACAGCTCTGTATGGGTGTCCCTTATAATTAGTCTAATCCCATAACCTCTGTAAATTTGACCATCTCCCGTAGCCGACTCTGTCTCCTGCTGGCTATAGAGAAAGAACTCTCCATTATATCTTCAAAATTGGGGTAAGCACTGTAAGATCACTAATTGCAAGCCCTCACACTAAGTGTTCCTACCCACTAAAATGCTAATAAGGCACAGTAAAGTCTGTAAAGAACTCCAAATCCCTATTTTACTTACCTTACAGTCTCAGGCTCTAAGAACCTTGTGGTCTGGTTAAGCGACTGCCTCCCACCCCCACTCCTATCATCTCTACACATACTGGTCATAACACTACTAAGATCTATAGCATGGTCATAACACTACTAAGATCTATAGCCACTGTAGCTCACTATGTCACCACCGAAACCAATGTTATTTTTCTCACTGCTAACCATCATGCTCATTCCTTATCTCCTGACTTATTATGAAAATCAGTATTTCCAAACAACCACCCCCAATATTGTCAAATTTAATAGACCACCTAATAAGTAGCCCAACATCAAATACCATTACCCGTACAAACTATCAACCTACTAGTGCCAAATATATCAGCTCTAAAACCAAACAACACCAGAAACCAATAAATAAATTCTTGAAACTTATACTAAGTTTACACTATAACCTCACAATGGATGGTAACATCCACCCTAACCCTGGCCCATCTACTTTTGACAAACCCAACTCCCATACTAGTACCCCTACCAATACAACATCACTAAATAGGCCCTCCCCAACTCCCTCCTAGTCTGTTACCTAAACATCAGAAGCTTAAATAACAAGGTACATGACCTGCATGTCCTCTAGCCATTCATTCCCCTGACATACTCTGTCTAACAGAAAGCTGGCTAAAACCTCAAACTTCTGACAATGAAATATTACCACCTGGGTATAACATACTGAGGTTAGATAGAACCACTAGTAAGGGAGGCGGGGTAGCTGTACTATATAAATCTACTCTTAATGCTACCTTGAAGTCCATACAACCACCCCAAGTAAACAATGCTGACATTTTTCTACCAAATTTCAAATTAATAAAAAAAAAGTGCATAAAGATTGTCTGTATGTATATTCCCCCAGGGAACAATGTTGCTACCCTAGAAAACATCCTCCATTCGTTATCCAGCACCTGTCCTCAAGAAACCATAGTACTTGGTGAGTGCAACATAGATTGGAATACCCGTTCCTCTGAATCTCCATCAACCCATGTAAACCTATATGAGTTTACGGATTCACTTCAGAAGCTTAAATTACTGAAATGTCGAATTTCAGTATCTCGAGCCCAAGAAGTGGAATCCACAAAACAACGAAAACTCAAAACCTCAAATACCGGATGTTTTGAATTTTGCGGTTTTATCACACACACACACACACACACACACACGCATACACATACACACACAATCACTCTACTAAATGAAAGCAGGGGGGAAAGTCCCCCCTGCACTCCCCATGTGGGGGGCTGTGCCCCCCACACCCCCCTACTTACATATTCTCACTCTGAGGTCGCACTACATACAAACACACACAAAACACCACCACACAAGCTGCTTTCTCTTCGCGCACACATATCACAGCAACAAAACACACTGACACACACCACAGCCCCTACCCAAACCCCTTAACACACACACACACACACACACACACACACACACACACACACACACACACACACACACACACACACACATACACACACACTTACCTGAATACATAACCATAGCGGAACTTTAGAAACACGAAATTCAAAACCTTCGGTATTCGAGGTTTTGAATTTTGCGCTTCTAAACTTTCGCTATTATGTGGATTCGGGTTCTTGAGCTCGAAATACTGAAATTCGAGATTTCAGTATTTCGAGCTTCTGAATGGAACCCAAGTTTATACAACTCATATCCACCCCCACCAGGATAGGTAAACCTAATCATAAAGAAAGTATACTAGACTGGATCCTTATCAATAGCCATCCCCAACAGTACACATCAAGTACCCTCTCTGATGACCTAAGTGACTACTTTCTTACCTACATAATTAAGCATAAAGTCATAAACCCCCATCAGCCCATCCTCAAAGCAATAAGATACAAGAAGTACTTTAACCCTGCCAAATTCCAGGATGAACTTAAATCTTGTAACTGGTCAGTACTAAAACAATTACCCCTGGAGGAAACTGTTGCCTACTTTAATAACAAACTTCTTATGATCCTAGATTCTCACCATTAGAATAAAAACAAAAGTTGCACCATGGCTTACTAAAGACACCAAATCAAAAATTACCCTGAGAAACAGAGCATGGTCCCTATGGCGTACCACAAAAAACCCCCTAGACCAAATCGCATATCGGCAGTTAAGAAATGAGTTTTACTAGACAAAAAGAGCTACTACTGCCATCTACAACAGAAAAATCAAAGTAACCCTCAAATGTTCTGGGTAGGCATAAATAGACTAATTCACCCTGGTCAAACCACCACTCCTACCCCCACAGCCGCCATATATAAACCTCCTGAGGATGTTGCAGATACCTTTAACTGCATCTTTACTGAGACTTTCCAATCCCTAGCTAGTCAGCTTCCTCCCAGTTGCCCTGGTTTAAAGTTCTCTTTTCCTAGTACCCACTTCTCCTTTAGATTTCAACAAGTTGCCACCTCTCTTATTCATGCCCTACTCAAAAAATTAAAACCTACCACTCTATCAGCTGATCTTCTCCCAGCAGAATATCTGCAAAAACTGCTAATGCCATAGCTTACCCCATCTCTATTCTAATTAACCGAGCCATAGCAGAAGCCACCATCCCCTCCATCTGGAAAATGGCCTATGTAATACCACTCCATAAAGGTGGTAGCTCCACTGAATTATCTAATTTCAGGTCCATAGCTATATTGTCACCATTGGCCAAAATTATGGAAAATTCCATCCTTAGACAATTACTACACCATCTTATCCAGAACAATCAACTGGCTAACTCTCAGCATGGTTTTAGGCCTCATCACAACACCACTTCAGCCCTCCTTGCCTTCTCTAACACCATAAACCATAACTGCAACAATAATAAACTATCCTCAGTCCTCTTCTTGGATCTCTCCAAGGCGTTCAACATGGTAGATCACCAACTACTACTTCATATCCTGAAAACTAATCGCTTAGATAATCTAGCTCTCCAATGGTTACAATCTTATCTGAATGGTAGACAACAGGCTGTCCTCTGGCAGAATAAACTATCTACTCTCCTACCTAATACACTGGGAGTCCCCCAGAGCTCTATACTGGGACCCCTTCTATTCTTCATTTTTATTAATGACCTCTACATTGTCATCCCTGATGCAACATGTATTCAATATGCAGATGACTCCACTCTGATATACTCAGCTTCCTCCCAGTCAGATCTGTGGAACTTATAGGTTCATAGGTTCATACTAGGCTATCTTCCCTAGGGCATTTATAAGCCTAGCCAGAGTATGTTTGGCTTTCGCCACCCATTTTAAATTAATTTTGCTATGCCCTTTTTCGAGGTTAGTATACTGTGCCTCTGTCTAACAGTGACACAGAAGTGATACCCGGGGTAAACCTATGATTTCCCATCCACTCATCAAGATTCCTCTTGAAGAGAGTCAATGAGGGACTCTGCCTAACCTGGACTGGGATTTTATTCCAGAGTGAAGGGAGCCTCTGGGTTATGAATCTGTCCCTCCAGCATGTCCTATTTATTTCAGCGCTGAGGTTCAAGTCTCTCGAGCATGTAGCTCGATGGGATTTGGATTTTTTGAGGTGCAGCATGTCCCTTAATTCCGGGTTGGACATGGCTTTATACGTCAGGCACAGGTCGCCTCTGAGCAGGCGGTATGCCACTGAGTAGAGCTGGAGTTTCTTTAACCGGGCAGCATATGTCATCTGTTTGAGCCCTTTGATCCTCTTGGTGAGGTACTTTTGGGGTCTTTCCAGTTGCTGCAGGTGTTTGGTAAGGTACATCCCAAAAGGGGCATTGTACTCGATTATGGGCCTGATGAGGGATGAGTAAAGAGGCACGATGACCTCCCCTAATCTAGATCTGAATCCCTTCATGATTAGGTGGGCTATATAAAATGTTTTTCTAACCACTTTGGCCACGTGGTTGTCAAATGAGAGATTGCTATCAACGTGGGTCCCCAGGTCCCTAATTACTTCTTCTGTACTTAATGGATTACCACCTATGTGGTAATTTGTGGGCACTTTGTTTTTGCCAAAGGGGATGACTATACACTTTTTGGCGTTTAGCTTGAGGCCATGGCTCTGGCACCAGTTGTCTGTTTCTATGAGGCCCTTTTGGAGGATGCTTGTGTCGGCTGGAGAGTCGATTATGGCACCCAGTTTGCAGTCATCTGCGAACTTGGTCAGCCACAGTCCTTCTGTGTTGGCTTGTACCTCCGAGAAATATATACTGAACAAGAGAGGTCCCAGGACTGAGCCTTGTGGGACGCCACTTGTAACTGGTTTGGAGTCTGACATGGCTCCAGCAATTCTAACCATGTGGGTTCTGTCCTTGAGCCAGTTTGCAACCCATCTAGTGACATAGGGGTTTATATTTAAGCTGGTGAGCTTATCTATAATGCCCGAGTAGGGTATTGTATCGAAGGCTTTTGCGAGGTCCAGGTAGGCTGTGTGGACCACCTTCCCTTCGTCAATGGCCTTGGTGACTGTTTCAAAGAAGTCGACAAGGTTTAAGAGGCAGGATCTGCCCTTAACAAAGCCGAACTGGGTAGGATCCAGTGTCTGTAGGTCCCCATCCCAGAATACTTTTAACACAGTGGAAACTTGGCTATCTGACCGTCATCTGATCCTAAACCCTAATAAAACAAAGCTGCTACATTTCTCCCCCACTAGTAGGAACAATGCCTTATTCTTCTCCATAAAGTCTAATAATGGTACCACAGTATCCCTTGACTCCTGTACAAAACTCCTAGGTGTCAACATTGATAATAACCTTAAATACGACATGCATGTCAATAATACTATTAAATCCATCAATAAAAAATTTGGGTCGCTTTACAAAATCAAATCTTTCCTAACCCCAACTGCCAGAACTGCCATTGCCTGTTCTCACTTACTCTCAACTCTACTTTATGCTTCCCCTTTACTTACCAACCTAAATAAAATAGAACTCAGTAAGCTATCTAGTTGCTAAAATCACACTGCCAGATTTGCAACCGGTATTCCCTATAGGACACACCACTGTAATAACCTAAAATCTCTTGGGTGGTTAGAACTGCCTTGCCTAATTCAATATAACCAGCTTATAGTGACATATCAAGTACTGAACCAACCTGAAAATACACCTGCACTCAAAAACATTATATACTCCTATAGCAACCTCAGAGCACTGCTTTCTTCTAATAGACTCTTTGTCCAAACTATCAAAACCAACAATTCAGCTGGTGCCTCTCTGTTAACCAACTCTGTCTGCAAAATTTGTAATAACCGTCCTGCAGACATTACCCTAGTATCCACCCTAAGTCAATTCAAGAAAAGCCTAAAACAGTATTTTAAGTCACACTGGCTATGTCCTTGCTCTAAGCTTGACTAGTACTTGCACTATTATTGTAAGGTAACATTTTCATGGCTACTCTACTGGATTGTAATTTCGAAGATTTTTACCTTATCTAACCTTTTTTTTTAAACTGTACAACTTTCTTACTACTACAGACTGTTGACAGTTACTAACATGTTTTAAGTTTTATGTAATGTCTTTAAGTTTTATGTAATGTCTTTCTGTTTGTACCTTGGAGCTTTTCTCCCTGGGCCTCCCCTGAAAATGGACATGTATCCAGTCAGAATATCCCGGTAAACAAATGTAAAATAAAATAAATAAAAATAGTAACATTATGATGACATTTCAGGGGAATGTACTTTCTAGAAGGTGGCGGAATGGTTCATTTACAGAATGTAAACTTGTACTGAATTAACAAGTAATACATATATATAAGATGGAAACTCTAGTACATGATAGCACAAGCATTATGGCAAAGGTGGCTTCGGCCCCCACCCCTCCCTAAAATATAAGTCATCATGGCACTGTACATACTCTCACATCAGGAAGGTTGAGGAATGCACTTGTGACAAGATAGTTTTAAAAGTGCTATTTTGTGCACATCAGAAAATTACTTTATCTTATATGTTAAAACAATAAACCTGTTTTGAAAAAAAAAGAAAATTACTTTACATGTGGATTCTATATTGCATGTATGCTGTGCCCATGAATGAGTATGAAAATCCAAAAATACCTCCTTACATGATAAACTATAAGCCTCCACATCCATGTATACTGGCACTCATACAGATGTATAAATACTTGTGTGTTCATATTCATATTCATATATATGCTAATTGATATGCATATATAAATAAATATATGCCAGCCACCTGGCAGTGTGGCCATTAGCATTAGATGATGGTCACTGTTGTTGTAATAGCCTGACTCAATATGCAAAAATGGGGAAAAAGTGGATTACTTATGTTTGTTTGTGTGTGTGTGTATATATATATATATATATATATATATATATGTATATACACACGCACACATGTAGGTATATTTGTTTGTATGTATGTGTGTATATATATATATATATATATATATATATATATATATATATATATATATATATATATACATGTATACACACACACACACACACATATATATATATATATATGTGTGTGTGTGTGTGTGGGTGTGTGTGTATACACATATATACGTGCACACATACAGATGTATAAATACTTGCTATAAAATGCACAGCTGTCTAAGGGCAGATGATTAAGGCTACCATTTTGAAAAGCAGTACACCAAGAAAAATCCGAAACTTAAGAAAGTACACAGAAGGAAGGAAAAGGTTTCCTTGATACTGTTTTCAAAATCCCACTCACAAATTCAGAAATCCAGACATAATTAGACTGAGTAGTGGTAGTATTACAGAAAAGGTTTTTCTAAGGTATGATACATGTGCTCCCATTGCTTTACAGAGCAATGTATGAGGTACCTCTTTATGCAGTATGACTATGGTACGGCTCAGGTTTTCAGACTCACAGGATAACCTGGGTCAGCTCACTCTGCATGGTAATGTGTGGTGCTGCACAGAATGCTTAAGAATGTCACAGAGTATCCCTTCATAGAGACATTATGGTGTAATGGTCAAGATCTGTTATAAAGTCTGATTCAGACCTCTCTGGCCACTGTCTGAAGTCTACATGTTCTCCTGGTGGCTGCATGGGTTTCCTCCCAAAAACGTGCTTAGTGTCTCTGCAGCTCCTCCTATTCTAGCTTTGACCTTCTCATTCAGACTTCTATTTTTCTCAACCACCCCTCCAAGATACTTGAAGCCGTTAGCCTCCTCCACTAGTTTTCGTTCTATCTCAGTTTCTTCCATTTGTTTCCATGACAACTGTCTTATCTGTGCTCAGTTTCATCTCATGTGCCTTCAGTTTTGCATTACATTACCCTATCCTTTGCTGAAGTTCTTGCTCATAGTCTGTCTGTGATGCCATATTATCAGCATTTAACAACTTTGTTGATCTGTCCCCTCTGACCTGTTTGCTAATATAGTCCATCACCAGCATGAACAATGGTATCAAGCTGCGGTGGTGGTGCTGCAGAAGCGCTGTCGGCTCACAGTAAGATGCTGTCTGGTTCGATTCTCAGCTAGAGCATCTTCTGTGTGGAGACATGCGTGAATGGGCGTATCTTCGTTGAAGGTTGTGCGTCAGGGCTGACAACTCGGCACGTAAAAATCTACTGCCAATCATTAGCGGACCGGAGTTCCGCTGTGGTGACCCCTAACCGGGAAAAAGCCAAAAGACACAACAACAACCAGCATGAACAATGGTGGCCTCACAATTGAATCCTGATGTACATTCACTCCCACTGGGAACCCCTCTATTGTTTGTTCTTGAGTCAATGGGTCCTTGACATAACCAGCACTAATTCTACTAATGTTTCTGAAACTTTGAACCACCACAGGACTGCCCAAATAAGCTTTCTTGGGACCTTGCCATATGTTTTTTCAAGTCTAGGAATGCCCGGTTGTACTCATCTCCAGCTTCTTCTCAATTATTTGTCTCACTGCAAACATCAAGTCAGCTGTGCTGCATCCTGATCTGAATCTGAACTGCTCATCTCTCATCTTTGTTCTTCTCCACATATTCATTGCTCAATCACCCTCTCCAAAACTTTCATGCAGTATGACAGGCATTTAATACTTCTGTACTACTTGTACACTGACACTAGTATGCTTATTCTTCAGTCATTTGGGATTGAAGATGCTAGTGGTGACATAAAGGTGGTAGGATGCACACTGTGGGACAGAGAAAGAAATTAGAACATCAGAGCAGAAGCCAAAGTAGATCCAATTACACAGAAGTTCAAATACCAGATTACGGTGGTTCAGGCACATGTGCAGAAAAGCAGAAGGCTATCTAGCAAAGAAGGCAGAAGAAAATGAGGCCATCAAGCAAGGAGATGGATGGATTGTGTGAGAGAAGACCTCCAACAATCAGGCATGACTGTTGAAGAAGGTAAGAGAGTAGCACTGAATCAAGAGAAATGGTGACAGTTGACAAAACACCCCGACCCCATATAGAAAATAGGAAAAACAGTTGATGATGATGTCTCTGCCTCAAGAACGGAAGTTAATGGGTTCAAAATCAGGTGTCACAGTTGAACTTACACATTCAATTCTTCTTCTTCTTTCGGCTGCTCCCGTTAGGGGTCATCACAGCGGATAATCTGTTTCCATTTCTTCCTGTCCTCTGCACCAACCACCTGCATGTCCTCTCTCACCACATCCATAAACCTTATCATAGGCCTTCCTCTTTTCCTCTTACCTGGCAGCTTCATCCTTAGCATCTTTTTCCCAATATACTCTGCATCCCTCTTCAGCACATGTCCAAACCAACGTAATCTTGCCTCTCTAGCTTTGTCTCCAAACCTTCCAACCTGGGCTGACCCTCTAATATACTTATTCCTAATCTTGTCCATCCTCGTCACACCCAGTGCAAATCTTAACATCTTCAACTCTGCCACGTCAAGCTCTGACTCCTGCCTTTTTGTCAATGCCACTGTCTCCAACCCATATAACATAGCTGGTCTCACTACCCTCTTGCAGACCTTCCCTTTCACTCTTACTGGTACTCATCTGTCACAAATCATTCCTGACACTCTTCTCCACCCACTCCATCCTGCCTGTACTCTCTTCTTCACCTAAAATTATCTCCAGTACTACACTGATCATGGAACATTAAACTGATTATAATCCATCAAATTAAATACATTGATATGATTTCAGTACGCATTAATCTATGTTAGACTGAAATATACAGTACTTATCTTTAATGTGCAGCAATATAAATAATCTACAACTAAGTTAAACATTTTATGTTAATATAATCAGCCTCTATTTAAAAAGAATTAAATTTTTAAGAAAGTTATTTAATCTGTTGCTCATTATTATTAAGTTATTCTTGAATTCATTATTAAATACATTATTTAATAATGAATTCATTATTAAATACATTATTTCAATACACATTGTTCCCATACACTTATGTAAAGAATCAATAACTTAATAATGGCTTTTGATTTGAAGACTTATTGTACAATGAATACTGATAAGCCAAACAAGCTTGGTTTAGCATTAATAAATAGAAAAGCAACATTAAGTAATTAATATATGAACGTGTGTATAATTTACTTAAAAGAGCAATGAGACACTTGTACCAACAGGAAATGCCATTCTGTTTTGAATTTCTGGTTTTGTGATACCAATCTGCTGCTAAAAGAATGCAAGCCAAATGGTATATACACTGTGCACATTTTAAGGAATGGATTGTTGGCTTAAACTCTGGATTGATGTGTGCTGTTTTTTTTTTATATTTATTTATTTTACAGTTGTTGACCGGGTTAATCTGACTGAGCTGTGAGGCCCATTTTCAGCAGAGACCCGAGGAGAAAACGTGCACATTAGAAAACAGTATTCAATAAACAGAGAAAAATTTGCACAAACAATCAATAATTAAATATACAATATATACATACCAGGTGAGTATAGTTTTACATAATCATTTGGCAAGGTGGTTGAGAGAAGAGCAGACATAATACCAACGTATAAAACAACAATACGTTAAAGCAATTTGCAATAAGATAAAACGAGGCTGTTAACATTTGGGCAAATCGTAGATTCTGTAAAGGAGAAAAGTAAAGAAATGAGCGTATTTGAGGGGAGGGGTGAGGGGTGATTAACGGTTATGATAGGAGTTAAGTGTTTTTAAGAAATAACTCCTGGGAAGTGCTATTCAGAGGAGAGCCATATAAGGGAACAGTTTTAGTTACACATTAGGCTGTGATTTGTTTGACATCTATTGTCAGGCAAAGTTAACAAATTAGTTGAACTAGCTAAGCTGGAAATGTGAGATTCCAGCCCACTGAAGGAGGGAAGATGGGAGAAGTAATTTAGCCAAGAAATGAAACTTGCAAAACTGTTCCTTGTCTTTTTTTTATCTCAGTAATTTATCAACACTTTTGCAAGCTTCTTTCAGAGAATGTGTAGTACATCAGTAGGAACAACATTTGTAAAACTCAGTGCGGACCAGTCAATGACACATGATCTACAGACTTTCCAACTTGGCTGTTTTTTCCGGTGTTCCATTTTAAGAGTCTAGTTTGACAACAAATGTTAGGGCTACTTATTCCCATAATCTGTGCATTATGGGACATATTTAGCTTTCCAGAGGAATCACAATCTCTGCCCCCATGACAGCAGGCAAGGATAAAAAATCATAATAATAAATTTAGGAATGAGTACTTATTTTGCTGCAGGCAGGTTTGGGAGGTGCAGTAAATCATGGCAAGATAAAAAAATACATGTTTTATTCATCATTTGCCTGTAGTGGTCCTTTAAATATTCCTGAAACTATGCCTGCAATATATACACATTACTATTCGTTTTAGCTACTCACAGATCTGGATATGTCTATAGGTTAGTACTCTGATAATTAACCAAAGAATAATCTTATTTGTTTCACATAGCCATGCAATCCTCTGCCTTGTTAGCTCTTAGGTAGGCCAGTGATGCCACCTGATATTTGTCAGCAGTTTCTTCAGTATGCACATACTGATTGATGCTGTTTTTCTTTTAATGTAACTTTATATATTTCTTCCTTCACACAATGCAGTGTGTACTTTCTGAACAGTATACATACTTTTCTATCTCAATGTCAAAAGTGTTTTCCAATGCACACTGCCACAACAAACTTTTCTAATGACGTCTTCTTTCGGCTTTTCCCGGTTAAAGGTCACCACAGAGGATCATCTGTCTGCTCATGATTGGCAGTGGAGTTTTACGGTGTCGAGTTGCCAGCCCGGCACCCAACCTTCCACAGAAGGCACACACATGCACACACTCACACCTAGGGCCAATTTAGAGTGTCCAATCCACCTACTGCATGTCTTTGGGATATGGGAGGAAACCGGAGCACCCGGAGGAAACCCACACGACCACAGAGAGGACATGCAGACTCCGCACAGAAGGCACCCCAGCCGAGAATCGAACCAGAGAACCTCTTGCTGTGAGGCGGCAACACTAACCGCTGCACCACCGTGGCCGCCCTAAACTTTTCTATTGACTGATATCCAAAATTGCACACATTTCCTTCAAAAGCTTTATAAAAGTTACTATCTCCACCAATATGTTTTATACAAGTCATTCTGAATCAATTTCCAGTTGACCAAGTGGCAATTTCAGTGCAGTCTGCTCTAATTCAGCAGCAATCCACCAAATGGCAACAATCTTACTCTCCCTTCCTCAATACTTCCACAGGGTTCCCCCAAGACTCCATACTTGGTCCTCTCTTATTTAGCATCTTTATTAAAGGACAACAATGGGATTCTGTTATTAAATGCTCAACTTCTTTGTCCCTTTTCTCCCTAATTACTGTCCCTGCTATGAATAAACAAAAATACAGTATGTAAAATATTTTAAATCAACTGTTTTTCTACATTAGAACAATACCTTACTGTACTGTGGTGATTTCACTTTCAAAAAACTTTTGTCCTGCCCTGTTAAAGCTTGCTGCAGTCTCCAATTCATTGATGTCATCAACACCTATGAATACAGGTAGTTTTCTGGCCAATTCCTTCCCCTTTATTCTACTATCCCACAATACTTAGTAATCCAGTATGCTGATGACTCTACAATAATATGTACTGCAAATTCCAGCCGTGAACTCCAGCAAATCATCAAGAATGCCCTCACCTCTACTGAATTTCGGATGCTTAACAATCATTTTTCCCTAAATCCGAAAAAAATAAACTAGTAATTTTTACCTCTAAGAAAACCACTCCCCTAGATAAAAAAAACTCTTCACTATAGAAGCCCAAGAGAATACTACTATAGAAGTTGTCCCACGCACTAAATTACTAGGCACTATTATAGATGAAAAGCTTAACTTTGACCTACATGTAAACAATAACATCAAGAAAACACACCAAAAGATTGGTGTGCTCTACAGGCACCAACACGATCTTAGCCTCTCTACTAGACAAACTCTTGCAACTACCTTTTTATTACTCTCTCTCCTTTATGGTGCCCCTCTCCTCACTAATCGCCAAATTCTACAAAATCCAAACATGATATGTGTTATAACAGAATAGCCAAATTTGCCACCAATTCCAAATTTTCGTCCCACCACTGTAACTCACTGAAATAATTAGCTGGAACTCCCCCACCACCTCTCATTCACCCACTAACTACAGTGCACAAAATAATCTACAGACCCACAGACTGTCCTGCTGTCTCAACTCTACTTTCCAATATCAACCCAGCAGGCAACTAAGATCTGAAAATCATCTACTTCTAAAAGTAGAAAAGCCCACCTTACCTGCTGGTCAACTCCTCTACTCCTTCACCGTTGCCAAACTATGGAACTCACTTCCACCATCTATATGAAACACAGGCAGCACCACCACCTTCAAACAAAACTGAAAAATCATCTCAGCTTTTCCTGGCTATGTACATGCTCTATAACCTAACCTCCTCCTTCTCCTTATATGATAACTAAACTGCTTTTTGCTACTGCTGACTGAGACTTTCTCCATAATTATTATTTTTGTCATCACTTGTTGATACTGAAAATAATGCTGATTAATATATCTCTGTTTATACCTCTCAGAATTCATCTGGCAACCAACTAAATTTCTGCTTCTATGTATATATTCTGTATATGTTACTATTACTTTTCTACTTTTGTCTTTTAAACTGCATTTGATTTTTGCTACTCCAGATTATCCTAGCTGCACTGACTGCATTGCATATAACATCAACCAAGGGAGAGAACTGCCAAGGATCGACTTTGAGTTCATCTTATATAATTGTAAATGTGCACTTCTGATAAGCAGTAGGTACGATATCATGGCAGCTGATATACCCAGGTTCCTTCATCACAATCTGGCAAGCTGTTTTAATATACAAAAATAGTGTAATCCTATAGTCTACCACAGCCAGAGCAACAATTTCCATAACAATAATCCAATCAGGGCCAATACAAACATAATATCACTCTCCAACACAGCAGTAGTAGCAGTATTATTTAGATTTCAGGGCCATCAAATCACAGCCAAATTGACAAACAGTTACAACTTTGTTCAAATTTTACTGGAGAAGCCATCTGTGCCAAGCAATTTAGTGCCACAAGCATTTCATCATCATGTACCATAGCACCAAAAAATGCCCAAGGTCCTTCAAAAAACTGCATTCAGTGACAAAATAAAAGCATGAAGTGGTTTGTGAACTGTTTGTGGATGAGTGTTACTATGCTTTACTAATTACATGCCAGTATGGATTATATCTAATTGGACTTCTTTAACTGTTAATGGTGAGATCAAGCTGGAAAGGGAAAGCTTGCCTGGAATCATTAACACAGGAAATATCCTGATAATGCGACGATGAAACCTAGTTGGAATGTAGCCAAGCAGCACACATACCCAAGGGAAAGACAGCAGGGAGAGATCAAAAGAGAAAGGGTGGAGCAGTTTGTATTCAGCTACAAAGCACAACTTTCTTTTAACTAGCCTTGCTATACCTTCAATGTGTAAGGCAGACACAGTGACTCCAAGAAGTCCATGGTAACAACAGTGAATAAAGACAAAGGTTAGACCAGTGCCTTAGGAACTGGGTAGGTATAAGCTGTGAATCAAGATGAATAACAATGACCCATACTAGAAGGAGGTAGCACAGTAACATTTGTCATGCTGATCAGATGAAAGAATAGATGTGTAAAATCTTATCATAACCATAGATGTCCTTCTCTTCCATGTTGCAGTATTCATAATATGAGGGATTCCCCGCCTAGGTGACCCAAATGTCTGGCCAGTATACCAAAGACTTTTACTACTGCAAGGTATGTGTGACATTGCATATAGGAAAGCAGCCAACGTGGGCCATAAAAAGTGACGTCTGCATGTACCATCCTCAGAACTGAATTCCTCAGTCAGAACACCAGTCGAAGGAGAGGAGGTCAAAGAAGATATCCTAAGAAAAGCATGAATCATGGGGGGAGGAAGGTGGGATAGAATACTATCTTTTACACATTTACACAACTATTCTTTGTCCTTCTATTCCAGTGTTGCAGTATTCATAACATGAGGTAGAGTATCAAAGCTCATGGAAGGGAAAGAGAGGTTGGAGCAGAAGATGTCTCCATGAACACATGCATGATTGCCCTGTCAAAGCCTGTTCTGGATATAGAGATAGTATCTAGCTTATAATGTTTGGTGAAGGTGTGGACAGAAGACCATGTAGCTGCTTCCAGAATAGAGGCAGTGTCCAGACCTTTGAAGAAAGTCCCAGAAGAAGCTACAGCCCTAGTGGAATGAGCTTTTACTGAGGAAGAGAGTACGTTTTCATGAAACACATAGCAGAAGGAAATAGCCTTAGAGATCCATGGACCTGCTTAGACTGCCTGCCAGCACATTTTTAAGCTGAAGGAATGCAAACAGCTATTAATATGACCCTTGACTGAAAAGCAATCTCCCAGACCTGAAGGGCCAGCCTGCAAAGCAGGTATGACTTTAGGCATGAAGGAGGGGTTAGTATGGAGTGTAGGGATGCCAGGTTTCTTTGTGGCTAAAACCGGACTAAGGTCACACCCCTCACATCACTCATAACTCCACCCATTCCCACCCCTCTCCCAACCATGCCCCTCCCATTTTGTGACATCACTGTGACGTCAGCTGAACAGAGGGAATACCCTCTCTTGACACTGCCAAAAGCAGAGGTAATGTATTTAAAAAAAAACCAAAAACATGAACTTCCAGACAAAAGTTATAAAACATGTTCCATGTTAGGTTTGGGACATGTTAAGTTTAAAAAAAAGAGTACAGTAGATAAGACATACATCAACCTGGACAGCAAAGAAAATCCTGTACCATACCTGTCCTTACTGAAAGGGTTTAAGGCACAGTGTGGAACAAAACATTTATATACAAAACTATACAAAATAATTACCACAGGGAAAGCCAAAAATATACATAAAATTATATACAAAGCAGGAGTCAGTCAACTGAACAGTGCTAATGTAATGCATGCAAGACCCAAATTACTGCAACTGCACAAGGACAGACACCTAGCCACAGTCTCCAAGCCCCAAGACACTTACATCTACAAATGGACAAATGCTGAAGCAGCTCGCAGTTGAATAAATGACAATTCTAATTACCCCTAACCTGCCAGGATAGCCAATTCTATGATGCAAAGACATGTTCCACACCACAGCAACTATAACAATAAAGCTGTCTTTTTACATTTTAAAATCTAGTCCTTTCTGGGCTCTTCCAGCACAAAAATTCCAGATGGTTTTAGGAATGGGAAGCAGTGCTCCAAATATAGAAGCACACATTATGTCGAATCAAACACTGAAGTCGCCCTCATGGTAAAGCTGTCCTACGCCAAATAATGCCAAAAATGCTATTGGTAGCACAGATATAAATCTGGCCATCCTGTTAACTACAGTTAGGAGGTTCCCTGAGTTTAGGCAAAAAGACCGCAATAACCAGTAGGTATACTCTATTCCCATAATCAAAAAGCCTATGCCAATGACCCTTCATGATTAGTGAGGAAAATAGTTTGTAGCTCAGTTTAAGTTGTATTAATATTCCATTAAAAAGCCTTGCACGAGTTGCATTAAACCAAACCCGGAGGTATTTGACCCAAACTACCATAGCTACAGAGCTGACCTATTTTCAGTTACTTTCTCAGGGTGCCAAAAATCACTGTCACTGATTTCTTTGGTATTCTCTTCATAGCAGCGGCAGCCTCACACACACACACACACACACACACACACACACACACACACACACACACACACACACACACACACACACACACACACACCCCTACCTCTCTGAATTTGTCCAACCATTTATTGTTGTTGTGGACTGGTCCGCTGTGAAGTCCAAACTCCAAACGTCTTCTGGAGACTGGAATTCAAATTCCACCGCGCGGTCGGAAGATGAAGACGTCATGTAAGCAATTTCAGCTTCTTCTGCATCAGTGCGTGCGACCAGACACAAAGGGTGTTCTTAAAGTAGAACACCCTTAAAAATATTTCTTTTTTTAATTAAATGAAAAGATTTTATTTTTTCTAGACAAGAAAAGGCAGTCGCCGTTTTCCAGACAGGGTCCCTTATTTCTGGATAGTCCGGAGTCAGGTAATGGCTCTAATTATAGCCAAAAAGCACACCGGGACCACAGGCAATAAGGAGGGGAGAGATAGAGAGTAAAGATGGCATGGGAGAAACGCTTGAGACCGTGTCAGTGGCACAAATCCCGGACTTCATGTGTCCGGTTTTGAATAAAATTTGTAACCAGACAATTAGTCAAAAAACTGGACACCTGACAACCCTAATGGAGTGAAACCCTATCCTTGTGGAAAATGAGAAATAGTTGAAAACCCCTTAAGGCTTAAAGTTAAGAAGCTACCAGCAAAGTAGTCTTCTATGTGCAAAACATAAAAGAAGCTGTAACTGCAGACTCAAAAAGAGCTTGAGTAAGCTTTTCCAGTGCAAAATTCAAATCCAAGAAGGGGGACCAGGTTTCCTGGAAGGTCTGATGTGAAGGATGCCATTAAGAAAAAGGTTTAACCTCTAGTCTAGAAACTAAAGGAGGAGATAGAGGCAGACATGCAGAAATGGCAGATAAGTGGGCTTTAACGGAAGAGTAAGCCAATCCGGCTTTAAGCAGCTCACAGAAATAAGAAAGAACTAGGGTAATGTCCAGTGAAAATGGCTCTAGCCATTTCTTCAGACACCAGATGGAAAACCTCTTCCATGTGGACAAGTAGGCTCTCCTAGTATTGGGTTTCCTGGCCTTCTGCAGGACAAGAAGCATTTCAACAGAGAAAAGGTGTCGGAAAGGGATCAGAAGCCTATCACACACAGAGTCAGGCTCAGAGTTGTTAAATGTCGGTGGACAAGAGATCCCTTGTCTTCTGTGAGAAGATCCATCCTGTGAGGTAACTTTTGATGACTGCCCTTGGCTAACTGCAGAAGAAAAGGGAACTAGTGCTGTCTTGGCCAAAAGGGGTCACCAACAAGATTTGGAAGGGTGGGGGATGCATAAAGAAACAACCCCTTCCATGAGAGTGATAGAGCACCCACCTTCCATACCAAAGGATTTGGGACTCTTGTGCAAAATTTTGGAAGTTGTTTGTTCAATAGGGAGGCAAACATATCTACTGGAGGACTATCCCACTGGTGGAGAATGTCCTGAACCACATCCCTGTGAAGCATTCATTCATGGGCTTGTGTCATGGACCTGCTTAGACTGCCTGACATCACATTTTGAGCTGAAGGAATGTAAACAGATATTAATATGACCCTTGATTGAGAAGCAATCTCCCAGGCCTGAAGGACCAGCCTGCAAAGCAGGTATGACTTTGTGCCCCCTGCTTGTTCACATACCAAAAGACTGTGGTGTTGTTTGTGAACAGTTTCAGGTAGCCTGGTTGGAGAGCAGACGGGAAAGTTTGGAGCACTAGAATCAAAGCCCTCATCTCTTTGATGTTAATATGTTGTTTTCTTATGGAGGGAGACTAAATGCCTCAGACTTTTAAGTTTCCCAATGGTGCTCCCAACCATATGTCTGAAGCATATGTAAACAGTTCCTGCACAGGATGCAGGGCCTGTAAAGGAAGACCTGGATTCAGAGAAATCTGTTGAATCCACCAGTGTGTCCCCTTCTTCAGACAAGGGAAAAGAGGGAGAACAAACTCCAGAAGATGTGCATGCTGGTATCAGAGTGTTTTCAGATACTACTGGAATGTGAAGTCTGGTTAAGGTTAAAATGGGGATAATACTTGTCATGAACCCTAGCATTCGGAGAAACTGTCTGGCTGACACTGAAGTTAGAGGAAGCAACTGTTGGAAGTAGTTCAGAAGAGACTGCATTTTTTGTGGAGGGAGAAAAGCCATTGTAAAGTCTGTCCTTATTCTGCAGCCCAGGAAAACCTGATCTTGAGAAGGGATGAGAGAAGACTTGTTGCAGTTGATAGTGAACCCCGGGCTTTGGAGCAGGGATATGGTGGTTTGGAAGTTCTAGTGCAGAATGTCAGGATGATTTACTTGAACAAGCAAGGTCATCCATTAAAGGGTAAATTAGAATTCCATGAAGTCTGCAAAAGGCAATGACAGGATCCAAGCATTTTGTGAAGACCTTGGCACGGTGGAGAGTCCAAAGGGCAAAGCACAATTCTGAAAATGAGGGGAAGCAACAGAAAAATGTAAGTATTCACTGAACAGAGGATGAATGTGAATATGAAGACATG
Source organism: Protopterus annectens (assembly GCF_019279795.1). NCBI lineage: Eukaryota > Metazoa > Chordata > Ceratodontiformes > Protopteridae > Protopterus > Protopterus annectens. The sequence continues at coordinate 737,762,802 of NC_056730.1, read as the reverse complement.
TCCTTGATGTCTAGACAAACCAAAAATGCCTGAGGAAGCAAAAGAGGGAACAGAGTCTGGGAGTCAGCATGTGAAAGGTAGGAACCTGAAGGAATAGACTGAATTGGGACAGATTGAAGATTGGTGTCCATGGACCATCTTTCCTGGAAGAGAACCCTTTTCCTCTTTGCAGAGGGGGAACTTCCTTAATGGTCCTCTGACAGATCAAGTTTTGAAGCACCTGAGGGAAAAGAGGAAGCTGGTCTCAAGGGGGTTGAGGGATGCCCATGAAAGGAGGGATGGCCTTCTGGGCCATGCAGTAGCTATTTTGCACAATTGAAAGGACCCATATGTCTGTGGTAATGCTTGTCCAGGACGGAAGAAAGTAAAAGAGGCACTGGGAAAGAGGAATGCTGGAGAGATTGGACAGGTAGTCACAGACTACCTGGCTTGTCAGGAAAGGGGGGCTTTTGAGCTGAGACTGGTTGAGATCTGGAGGAGCTCTGCCTGTGTGTCCCTTTCTTTTGAGGGAGGGGAGGAGTGCAGGTTTTCTTTCTCACAAATTGAGGTTTGGAAGGATAATTCCTTTGATATTTTGGGAATTGGGACATAAAAATGTGCTTCAGTTCTTGTAACTCTTTCCCTTTTTCTTGTCAAGATTTGAAAAGGGCAGCAGCATTACCATCAAAAACAGAAGAATTGTGAAGACGTGTATCCATAAGTTTTGCCTTTATATCATCAGGCAAAGGCTGCAATCCTAGTCAGGAATCTCTCCTAAGGACAGATCCAGATGCAGCTGACCTAACAGATACCTCAGCTGTATCATAACTGCACTTTCCGGAGTGTCTAGTTACTTTGGAAGAGGCTGTCAAGACAGATGAAGGCTGTGCTTTGGCTGTAGAAGCAGAGAAATGTGTCAACAGTTGAGAAGCAGAGGACGTGTAGACTTTTTAAACTATCCTCTCCTTCATTTTGCTGTCTTTATGTGAGGGCAGAAGGGTAGTGGAGGGCAACATTCAGGAAAGTCTATCTGCAGACACTGAAATCACAGCAGGATCTGTAGGGGGACATTTGAAAGGAAATGTGCTGTCCTTAGAGACCTTGTAAAATCTCTCCAGCCTTTTTGGAGCTGGTGGTTGAGAATCTGGATTTTTTTGATACTGAAAAACTGGCATCCTGGAAAGCAGGAAGCACAGGTGGAATAGCTGAAGGAGAAGGGGAGTCCATCTGTAAGAAGTCATAGTACCTCTTCTGCACTTCGGAAACTTGTAGCTTTCCCATTTAAAAAAGTCTCTCATCCTTGAGATTGTCTCTCCAAAGGATATGTCTTCCTCAGGGGAGTCCCCACCATTGGAATCTACTTCAGGGGAAGCATAACCCGGTGGGGGGGGGGGGGTCAATTTGGGTTGTGTAAGCTGAAGACTCATCTGAGGATGAAACAAGTTCTTTCTCAGAGGCCTCCTGTTCCACACCAGAACTCCTAGGTAAAGAGGGAGAAGGAAAAACTGGAGTAGGACAGAGGATGGTCTTAGTGCTAGGAAAACATTAAGAACTCCCTGGGAAAAAGCTTGCCAGTTCGGGTAAGGATCCCGAGAGGAAGAATCATGTTTTTCTTTTTGTTTTATTTTTTAAGGGGAAGATCAACCCTAGGTTGGGACAGATGGGCCGACAGAGACCTGGGTTCCGACACAGACATCACACTGTTTTGAATAGCTTAGCCAGGTGAAGTACTATGAGGAATGTTCAAGGTAGTGGGCCATGGTTCCCCATGACTGTCTTGAATGGACATCTGCAAGGCCTCTTTGCATGTACTAATGAAACTCTCTTTAACAGCTTCCAAACCAGTACCTGCTGCAGGAAGATAACCAGGCACCAAATGGACCTCCTGGCCTTCAGTGGCCTCAAGAGGGATGTCTGGGTTCAAGAGGCACAGTCGATGATTCAGGCCTAACCTTTTTTACCTTCTTCAGAGGCTTACCAGATGGACCCATCATGCCCTCCATTGCAAGTGCTAGTCTCTGAGTCTCAAGGTAGATGTTAAGGGAAGAAAGAGAACTGCAGAGAATCTTAGGGACAAATGCCTGACAAATCGCATCAGCCTTATAGTTGTGAGTGGACCCTAGACAGTAAAGACACAAATTGTGGTTATCTTTATGTGGAATCTGTCTTCCACAATGGCACTTGCCTTTCTTGGATGGCATTAACCTAGAAAAAAACATGCAATAGCAAGAAAAACACAAATAAATTCCCCAATGGGGCACTTATCTGAAACAGCAATCACTTGGCAATCAGACAAATGGTAGAAGATGGCATTTGAACTGGCTGCAGAGAGGTTCTGAGGATGGTATATGCAGAAGTCACTTATGGCTTATATTGGGTGCTTTCCTATGTGCAATGTCACATGTACTTTGCAGAAGTAAAAGTCTTTGGTACTGACCGGATGTTCGGGTAGCCTAGGTGGGGAATCTAAAATGTTATGAATACTGCACCATGGGAATAGAAGGACATCTGATTATGTAGACATCTTGTCCCTTCAATGAATAAATCTGACTTTGCCTATTGACAAAGACAATGGGGAAGAAAGCGTGAAAGTCATGGGATCCCAACTCTAAGACAGTGACCTAGAACACATACAGACGTGTCACAACAGTGGCATCACCTGAAGTGCGAAAAACCTTCCACAGGAAACCAGTGCTTACACTGAAAAAGCACAGACAATACTCATATGGTATTGGAGCCCCAAAACAATTTTATATAACAACGGTCTATAAACCTGAAGGTTACCAAAGATGCTTACACCACTGTATTTATGTAACCTTATTTTAAGATCAAAGATAACATTGCTGGATTCAGTATAGGTGCTGAGCACGATGTGGGACCACATGCTTTTGTTTCTAGGTATCTGGTTAAATGAGAAAATGATGCAAGATAAATAACGTAAAATACTATATAGAGACGAGGGTACAGCTCAGTACCATGTCCTACCTTCTCATTGTCTGACTATGTTATATTATTTATAGTGCTGTGCTGTATACATCACAAGACCCTTGTCTTGCATTCCTTCTGCATGTAGTCTGAGTTCATGTTAACACCATGTACATCACGATGATGCACACTCATAATATTATTTTTGATGTCAGCAGATTACCACCTTCCATGTGCAAAGCATCCATGGCATGTCACACACCCTGCATGAAACTGCTGAAAGTAATGAAAAGTACAGTTGTGTACACTTACCATAAATGTGGATGTTCAAGTGTATTCACTGTGGGTTATCACTGCTGTGGTAGCCCTTGGCTGGCCCGAATACCAGAGTCAATGTTTTTCTCGTCGGCTGCTGATGCTTGCTGCCTGACGTCAGGTTGTCAGTGCTATAAACGAAGGCAGCTGACGCCAATTCATCGTTTTTTCTTCCCCTAACCAGTCAGAAGCCCAAGTAAATATGGTAAAGTGGCCTGCTGGCTAAAAGCCACCATTAGAAACTTATGTCTTCCTAAAGAAAGAAGATATAAGGGGGAAGGAGGGTGGGAAACCAGGAATGCAACAGTGAATTCACTCGAACATCTACATTTATGGTAAGTGTACACAACTGTACTATGTTTTTCGTGTTTCACTGTTGCAGTCATCACCTGTGGGAGGATTCCCAAAGCTGAGGAGAGGGGTGATAGGATTAGTAAGAGACCAAGGAATGGGTCAGCATGCCCTGCAGAACTGCAGAGGCAAACCCTGCCCTAGCCTTAGAAAATAAACGTAGGTGTTAATGCTTGGTAAAGGTATGGACAAAAGTCCAAGTGGCAGCTTCCAGGAGGTCCCTGGTGGGAACTCCGCTGAGGAATACTGTGGAAGTGGAGGCTGCTCTAGTGGAATGGGTCTGAATAGACCTGGGGGGGGAGGTTCCCATGCAATCTGTAGCAGAAATGGATACTGTGTGATATCCATTTGGAAATTATGTGTTTGGAAATGGGCTTTCCCTTTGCCTCTGGATCAAGCTGATAAGTAGTTGATCTGTTTTCCTGAAGGGTTTAGTACAGTCCAGATAGTATCTGAGCTGTCTGTGCATGTCTAGTGAGTGCAGAATTCTTTCCCCCTTGTTTTGAGGGTTAGAAAAGAAAAGTGGGTAGATGTATGGCCTGGTTGAGAGTTACATTAAATACCACCTTGGGCATAAAGGAGGGATTAGTCCTCAGGGAGACCCTGGCTGCATGGAAGAAGATGAAGGGATCAATGGCCATCAGCGCCTGAAGTTCTGAAACCGTTCTGGCTGAGGTGATAGCTAGGAGAAAAGCACTCTTCCAGGAGAGGTATCTTAGTTCTGCTGAAGCAGCAGGTTCGAAGGGTAGTAAAGTTAGTTTTTCCAAAACATAATTCAGGTCCCAGGCTGAAGTGGGTGGCCTTTTGGGAGGTCTGATATTAGAAGCCCCTCTAAGGAATTGTTTAATCAAAGGATGGGAGAACAGGGGCTGTTCTGTATCAAAATGAGCTGAAATGGCTGAGATGTAAATTTTAATAGAGGAGGAGTGGCCACTATTAAGTAACTCTGCTAGGTTGTCCAGGATAAGAGGGATGGAAGGTTGTGAGGTATTGCCACCTCTGGACAGGCTCTAGGAGCACAATCTTTTCCATTTTCCTGCGTAAGATTTTCTGGTCCTGGGCCTTCTAGTCTCTGTGATAATGTCTAGGACCTCTTTGCTTAATAGGGGCCCCTTGTTTGCCTTTAGACTATTAGCCATGTTGAAAGTTTGAGAGTCTGCAAGTCTGGATGTAGCATTTCCCCCTCCACCTGAGTTAAGAGGTCTGAGATCAGGGGAAGCTGCCTGGGAGGCTGTAAGGTCAGGCTGTGCAGTAAGGGGTAGTAGTGTTGCTTGGCCAATCTGGAGCAATGAGGATGGCCTTTGGTCTCTCCTCCCTTATTTTGATCAGTACCTTGGGAATAAGAGGCAGAGGAGGGAATGTGAACACAAAGAGGGTGTTCCAGGAAAAGGTCAAGGCATCCACCTTCCATGTTAGGTGGTGATACTCCCTGATACAGAATTTTTTCAGCTGATGGTTGAGCTGTTAAGCAAAGAGATCCACCTCCGGAGTCCTCCATGCCTGAGTGATTTGTAAAAAGATTTTTCTGTGGCACTGTCATTCGTGGGAGGTCCAGTAAGTTTCTGCTTAAGTGGTTTGCCAGGGTGTTGTTGATCCCTGCTAGGTATTGGGCTATCAGGTGTAGTCCCATGGAAGAGGCTGTCAGCCAGAGGTTCATGGCTAGCCTGCAGAGAGAGTAAGATTGTGTCCCTACCTGTTTGTTGATGTACCACATTACTGTGGTGTTGTCTGTTTTGATAAGGAGAACCCCTGGCTTGAGATGAGGTTTGAAGGACGTCAGAGCCTTTTCTACTGCCATCATTTCCTTCTGGTTGATGTGTAAGGGAAGGTGCTGGGCATCCCAAAGACCATGGGTGCACCTGCCTTCTAGGTGAGCGCCCCAAGCTACGTCTGAGGCATCGGTGGTTATAGTCTGCCGGGTTGGGCGGAGGGTGAAGGAAAGATCCTTGTTCTGTGCACAGGCCGCTGCCCACCAGAGAAACTCGGGCCTTATACAGGGGATCAGAGGGAGAGAGGTCTCTAGCGGTTGAGAGTGCTGACACCAAAGGTTCTTTAAGTACCACTGAAGGTTTCTCATGTGAAGCCCGGCCAGAGGATTTAGAAGGATGCAAGATGCCATGTACCCCAAGGCTTGCAGGAACTTCCTTGAAGTGAGGTGACTTCTGGAAGCCAGCTGGGTAAAATAGAGAGGCAGGAAGCTCTGCTTTTCTGTGGATAGGAAGGCCATTTGGGATTCTGTGTCCAGCAGTGCTCCCAAGAAAATAATCTCCCTGGAGAGTGTTTACTTTGATTTCTTCTCATTGATGGTGTACCCTAAGGAGGTTAGGAGGGTTTTGACAAAGAGGAGGTCCTTCAGGAGCTTTTCTTTGCAATCTGCTTGAATGAGGCAATCGTCCATATAAGGGTAAATCTGTATATTTTTCTGTCTGAAAAAGGCTATGGCTGGGGCGAAGCATTTGGTGAATACCCTGGATGCAGTAGATAAGCCAACGGATAGTGCAGAGAACTGAAAGTGTTGTGAGCCTGCTCTGAAGCAAAGGAATTTCCTGCAGGATTTACTTATGGGGATGTGGAGGTAAGCATCTTTTAGATCTAGGGTAACTAACCAGGCATTTTTTTGTCAGCATAGGCAGCAGCTGCTGAAAAGTTAGCATTTTGAATTTGGGGACCACCAGGAAGGTGTTGAGAATGGATAGATCCAAAATAGGGCACCAAGTGCCCTCTTTTCTGGGAACAAGGAATAGCCTGGAAAAGCCTTTGCCTGTTTGATCTGAGGGGACAGGTTCTACTGCCCTTTGGGATATGAGAGTTTGGACTTGTTTCAATGCCTCTGCCCACTGATTTGGAGGTAAGTCTGGATACCTCTTGGAATTGGGAGTTCGTTGAAAGAGAATTTGTATCCCTGACAAATGATCTTTAAGAGCAATTGGTCCTTTGTTACAGAAAGGCAATTTTCTTTGCAGAGGGAGAGCCTTCCTCCTAGTTTTGGGGGAGTGAAAAGAGGGCAGAGCGGGGAGAGAGAGTCATTGAGAGTTTTTGCCATAGAGGGATGGCTTAGAACTCCCTGCCTTTGGAGTGGAAGTGGTCCACTGTTTGGTTCTCTGCTGTCCCTGGGATAAGAGTCTGGGTGGTCTGTCTCTGTGGAGCTTACCTTGCCCCTGTCTGCCAGGTGCAGGAAAGGACCAGTGTTTGGAGGGAAAATTCCTACTGAAACTGAAGGTTGTACCTGAAAAAACTGTTTGCATAGATTTTGCTTTGTCTTCCATCTTTTTAAGCGCCTCTTCTGCTTTTACGTGAAACAAGTGGTTCTTATCCAAGGGTGCATCAATTAATTTAGATTTGACATGATCAGGGAGAGGTTGTTCCTTCAACCATGCATGTCTCCTAATGACAGATCCTGACACTACTGCCCTGCTTGAGGCTTCTAGGGCATCATATCCATAGTGCAATGAGTGTCTGGCCACTTGGCAAGTAGAGTGCAGTAAATCTGCTAACTCTTTCAAATTGGCACAGTCAGGAAAGGTTGAAATCTTTTGTTTTAATAGTTCCAATGTGTGTTGTTGATATTTTAATATGTGGAACTGACAGTTGAGTGCTCTGATAGCTAAAGTTAGAGAGGTGTATACTTTTTTACCCCATCATTCCAGAGCTCTAGAGTCCTTGTCAGAAGGAATAGGATTCTTTGCAGAACTAGCCTTAGCTCCTTTTTGTTTGTGTAATGACCTCTGGATCTGCAGCAGGATTTCTGTACAGGTATTTGTGAGAAGCTGGTACACTCTGTAATACCTGTCAGGTTTTCTGGGAGCAGGTGGGAGGGCATCAGGAGTTAAGCCGGATTTATGGAAGACATCATCAACCACCTCTAAGACTGGAGGGATGGTCAAGGGTCTGTGCTGGGGCAGGTCTAGAAACTCTCTTAGTCTTTTCTTAGACTGAGGGAAGTCCTGGGATTCCCAGCGGAAATGTTCCTTGAGGGTGTTAAGGGTTTCCCCAAAGGAAAAATCTTCTGCTGGGGAGGCAGAAGGAATGGATTCCTTTCCATCTGAATCCTCATAAGCAGTCAGAGGTTGTTGTTCCTCTTCAAAATCTGAATAATCAGACTCCTTAGAATCCTGTTCTGTCAGTATTTCAGGAGAAAGGTCTCTTTTCCTTTTAGAAGGCGGCGCCTGACTACCCCTGATAAGGGTGATGAGATCCTCTGCCATTTTAAGCATTTGAGCTTGGGGTGGTGGAGCAGGAGTAAAATGGTGGCTAGAGGTAGTTTTTCTAGGAGTGGCCTTGCTTCTAGTCCTAAGAGTATCTATCCGTCTGAGATCAATGGTAGTTGGAGAAGACGTCGTTTTTTTGTCTAGATTCGGTAGTGTGAAAAACCTCCTCAGAAGCCGGTGCCTGTGTCATGGCTCCAGAACCGACCAAGGCAGAGACTACCAAAGGCTCAGAAGATGAAGAAGACTTCTGAGGCATACAGGATTCTGAAAGCATGCCAGTAGAGGCCTGCGAAGGTATCAAATTGGGCATCAGGGGCTGCGAAGGCATCTCACTGAATTCCGGAGAACTGACAAGCTGTTTAGTGGTAAAGTTGTCAGAAGGCTTAGCCTTGTGTGGTCTGTCTCTATCTTTATCCTTAAGTTTTTTCAAAATGTCTACGGATTGTTGGCTGACGGACGCCATTTCAGAATGTGAAGACGGAAGACGAAAATACCTGGCTACAATAAAAGCTCTATCACATTTAAGAGGTCACAGAACTGACAACAGGGGACATCGTGGTCTGGGCCTAAACAAGTGACGCAGTATGAATGAAAGTCTTGGTGTAGTATTTGCTTTCCACAGGCAAAATTATTGTTAACTTTTTCAAACACCAATTAGTGCAAGAAAAAAGGATCCCCAACACGGTACTCAGCTTTAGACGTCTTCAGTTGTAATTCAAACTGTGGTAGCGATCGACCGGCACACTTGCGAACTGCTTCTGCTATGGGCTCCATGGCAAGAAAGACTGATGTAATGGCATCGGCTGCCTTCCTTTATAATACCGATGACCTGACATCAGGCAGCAAGCGTCAGCAGCCGACACAGAAAAACACTGACTCTGGTATTCGGGCTGGGCGAGGGCTACCACAGCAGGGATAACCCACAGGTGATGACTATAACAGTGAAACACGATGAACATCTGCCAGCATGAGAAAGCTTTGAGACCATATGGTACAACAGCACTACCTAAGATTGATTTAATGATGCAGTACAGTCATAGGCACTTACTCCTTAAACATACTGCCTTACATCCCAGCTCCATACATTCAGCCTACCTGACCAAGCCCCTGTACTGGCACAATGCAAAAGATGTGCCAGTGCATACTCTACAGATTGCTGACCTACTTGTTCACTGTCCACTCCTGTGATCCTGTCATTACCCTGCTTAAACCAATAATATCCTCTCTCTTGTTCCCAGGCCAAACCACCACACAATATCCTTCTATGTCTAACACTGACTCAATAACATCTCATTTCAATTCCTACTTTACACAGACAGTACTTTAAAATAAAAAATAAAAAAAAAAAAACGCCACACCAAAAGTCCCAGTCAAATGTTTATTCACCACAGTTTTAGCGCTTTCGTTCCAAATCACAGACGCTTCATCAGAAACTGTACCAGAGTAACTTCCTTCCTTTTAAAGACTCAAAAACAGGCTTCATCCATGGACCAGCAATATTTAAAAAAAAAAAAAAAACGCACTCCTAAATACACACTTAAAAGTAGCTGTAGAAGTATATACTTAAAAAATACTTACATAAAGTATACTTACATAAAATGTGTTGCATAAAATAAATACATGTCAATAAATGTTCCTTCAAATAATTAATCTATAAAAATATATGTCTAAAAGTTTTCATAAGAATAAAATGAAAAAAGTTGCTGGATGTCATTAAAAATCTGTAATAAAATATGCATCTAAAAGTACTGAAAATTACAAATGTCCTTGACCTTGCCACATTAAGACGGGCAATTAGATTTGATTTTCAAAATAAGCTTAATAGATATTAAATCATTAATGCCTGGGGGGGGGGGGGGGGTGACGTTCAGTAAAATTTGCCAGTGGAGTTCTCTCTCTTCAACAAATGTTTACCAGTCACCACCTCTTTTGAAATGTTCTACTTTCTCCAAAATAGTGAAATAAAACTTTTTAAAGTCATCACATTGCAATGAATGTTTATAAAGGGCATTGAATTGATGTGCTTTACTGATTGCATATACATGCTGGTAAATTCTTGTCTATAAATGTCCAGCAGTCTTCCCAACATAAAATGCTGGGCAAGATGAACAGAAGACAATATACACTACTCCTTTTGTGTTACAGTCAAATCTGCCTTTGACCATAATCAGTCTTGGAAATCCATGTACTTTGAAACTAGTTTCTTCTAGAATGAATCTACACTGCTTGCATGCTCCACACTGTTTCTTCCCCCAGTTTTTAGTAAATTTATCTTTGCAGCGTTCACTAAATTCAAATAATGTTTTGAAGTTTTTGTTGTTCTTAAAAATAAATCTGGGCTGCTCCGTCAGCCTGTTGGTTAACCCAGGACTTCCAAAGACAGTACAACAATGACCACTAACAGCATTCTTTAAAGAGTAAATGTCTCTCTGCAGCAACACAGAATGAAAAGGAGCGACTATAATGCAGAGTAAAACTGCATATTCACCTACATGCCTTTTTAAGGGATATCAAAAAGCACAACAGTATTGTTGCCGGTGGAATGTTCTAAATTATAATTGGATCAATAAAGATCCCATTTGCAAGTCAAACTTACAAAATCCAATGATCTTTGCATGTCCCGATGTGTAGGTATCCACTCAAGGAACACAAGTGTCTTAAAATTGGGATGGCACATTCAGGGGCCACAACAGCAGTTTTTAAAATATTTAAACATTTCATTATCACTCAACATGCAGTACGAGATTCTTCACTCAAAAAAAAAAAAGTGATAAAAATAAAATAAATTAAGGACTGCTATAATGCAGAGTAAAACTGCACATTCACCTACATGCCTTTTTTTATGAGATCCCATGGTCAATGTGTTGTAAAAATAAACCATACTGAAGTACTGCAAATGCAATCATCCTTATTGTTTGAGAGCTATAACTCATACATATTAAAAACGGCTGACTGCCTGAAGTGTAGGGTGTTCAGAAACAGAATATTCTTGCAGAGTGAGTATAATAACAAAAATAAAAAAAGGAAGAATGGTCTGCAATCTGTAATATGATCGTTACTCTACAGATAAGAAGCAATCGTATTACTGGTCCATATTCAAAAATAAGCTTTAAGGCAGCAAGTGGAACATGGTAACAAAAAAAATAGTTGGTAAGGCTTTCCATAATGAGATTGTTACTTTAAGATCTAAGAACATTGTGATCACATTGGAGAACCGTTACAAAAAATAATTATCAATGGCTGATAAGTATATGTCAGCAGCAAGCAAAACTATAAGGGCAGTGAAGAATGCTACTAAAGTACCTGTATTGAAAGAATAAAAAATTCCAGGAGATCACCGGCTTCATATTACTGCAGGTTCAATTAAGATCCCTCAACAAAATAGATACGTCCAGCAACTACAGTAAGCAGAACTGTTCCCACAGATGCCCAAGCTTGTATTTTTATTAATTGCAATAGCCATATTAAGACTATCTGATGAATATGAAATTAGTGGGGGCATTTCCAGGGTAAAAGGACCAGAGGAGGTAGTTTGTGCATGATCCTTGGGCAACAACATAGAAAACAGGAGTAAAAACAAAGGGCGTTATTACTGAGCCATTGCAGTGCCCATATGATCTCTATAGCTCTGGGAGAATGTTACAGGCTTAAAGATGGCTGGAAGTACAGGAGCTGGAAGTACGGGGAATAGAAAAATGGTCAAAATTATTATTTTTCTTTAGCACTGTGTATATTCAATGGTGCCATATTCAAATGATTGGGATGAAAAACATTTCTGAAATGAGGAAACTTCTGAAGAACCACGTAGTGGTCCTTTAAATCTATTATTCTGTAAATCTCGAATGAAATCATTAACTTCATTATAACTTCAATTTCAAATAAATAACAAATCATCAATGTACCTAAAATAATAAATAACATGTTTGTTCATAAAATCATATTTGTACAAATATTCAGTATCAAACAAAGGCATAGTTAGATTGGCACAATGGGGGCAAAATGAGCCCCCTGGCTCTACCCTGGGTTTGATGGTAAATATCATTATTAAACATAATGTCATTACTAACATGACAAAAATTTAAAAGTTAATAATATAATTAAAAGAGGGACTGTCAGCTAAAAAATGATGTAGTGCCTGTAAACCATGTCTAAGCAACCCACCAGCTCCTAACATCTAAAGTCAGCCAGTACATGCCTGCATTCCACTCAAGTTGAGAAATTTTATCCAAAAAGTCACTTGTGTTTCTAATATATGAGGGAAGTTTAACAACAAAGGGAAAAGATATTTATGCAAAAAAGACCAATGTTACGTAAAAAGTATTTGCAAGCCGATACAATAGGATGATCCAGTGGGTTGCTTAGACTCTTGAGGCCTTTGAGCAAACAATAGAAACTAGCAATATTACAGCCATAAACACCAATTGTTTTTCTCCACATCTTCTTTCATAAAATAGCCCAGCCTGTATCCTTTGTCTAATAATTTTTGATATTGTACCAAAGCTTCATTATAAAGCTCAATATTAGATCTTTCGTATACATTATGCTCATCCAAATGATCGTAACACATTTGCATATACCATTTATAATGCATGACAGCCATTTTATCCCCTTTATAAGCTGGTTTAAAAACTAACTCATGCACGTTGCACAAATCCTTTAAAGCTTGCCATTGACTTCTAGTCAAATTATATTGAGCATTGTATTTATGTCTCCTAAAATTTCCAAAAGCTCTCTCAACAGCATAATTAACTATCACAGAAAATTGCTAAATGCATTCATTATTAAATGTAGGAAAAAAATGACTTTTATATTTGATCATAGATGTATTCAACAAGCTATATGCATTAGTCTGGATCATATTCAACTCTCTATTTCATCAGAAACACTAGAGTAAAAACTCTCATCCAAACTTCTAGTATCAGAAGAGTCACGAACATTCTCTATAACCTGGTTCATATTATAAAAGTATGTTAAATATAACTTCCGTATAAATTGATAAATCTCCCTCTTGAACATATACAGAAGTGACAAAACAGTTGGAACAAATTTTAGTCCCACATTCAAAATGGACAATTGTACATCATGGCCAGACAAGTAAATTATAATTGAATTCTAAACAGTTATGTTTCTTTCAGAAAGTTCCTTATATATCGGTTCTGCATTCACATTACTGCCATCTACCTTTCTTACAGTTCTGCTGCTCTTGTCCGTCTGTAACGATATTGCTGCGATGTCCATTACCATTCCTTCCTCACTTTCTACTACTGTTCGTAAGCTGTTTGTTCTTATTCGAGGGGTCACATAATCTCTGTTTATGCAGTGTAGGTTCCTGCACTGGTGGAAGTTAGGGTTGCCACCTTTTCAAATGCCTAAAGTGGGACATTTTTGGTGCAAAAGTCAGATTTTGCAGGGCAAAACATACCCATGGCCAGTACTAAGGACAGAATTTCAATGTTTTGCCTAAATAAAAGCTTATTCTTGTAGCATTTTAGTTGCTTATTCTGTTTCTTATAACATTTAGGTGTTTCAGATGCAGAATGACTGTTTTATACAACTATTACATAAAATATAGGAAATAATTTTGTCCAAAAATCTCAGGACATTTGCCATTTTTACAATTTTTTTGCAGGACACAACTGCCCAAATAGAGACTGTCCCTCGCAAAGTAGGACAGGTAGTAACCCTAGTGGAAGTAGAGGAAAGACACTCCAATCAGTTTCTCATTCCATCTTGTATTGTGTTCCCTCAGAGGAAGCAAAGGACACCATTTTCAGCTTTTTATAACTTTCATTATGATGCAAATGTATCACTTGTCCTCAGGTCTTGGGATTGGTCTTCCAAAGGAAAGCCCTCCCATTATTATAGTCAGGTAAGTCTCTCTTTAATTGTATTTTCTTCCTTGCTATTAAATCTGATTCATAAGATTTCAGCTTATCATTAATGTCAGCAAGTAAAGAATCAAAATGGGAGGAACTCAATTGTGCTGTTAATTCAGCACAAACATGTATTTCTTCCTTCAATTTCCATTGCTTACTCAAATCTCACTCAATTAAGATATTAGTCCATTCCAAAGAACAATGGTGGGCAGCCGCTATCCAATGTATTTGAAAGCTTTTGTCTTCTTCACTATTTGGATCAAAGGGGGTACTCGGACTTTTAAAAGCCCGCAACCCCCTTGGTGTTACATTAAGCTCTAAATCCCTTTTTAAAATGAGGACTTTAAAATGTATTTTGGTTTCTTTAAGCAAATGATTTTCCAACTTGCCACACAGTTCCTGTACTTCTACAGTAAAACTAGGATGATATAGTAATCAATCAATTAATAAGACAATGTTTATTTATCCAGTTGTTGCACCGTTCCTGCTTGGAATCCGTTACTTTACAGTGTGTGTGGTTGCTTTGTTTGGGTACTGTTTTGTCATTTTTTTCACACAGTGTTTTGTGGATTTATTTATGTAAACTGGCAACAGTTTGTGACCACAAATACTTGGTGAAGGCTTGTGCACCACAATGAAAATCCTTGGCTTGGCTTTTACAATTATTTAGTTATATGATGTAGAAACACTACTGCAGTGCTCAATGCCTGATCTAGATTGTGATTGTATTTAAAGTAACATATATGATCATTTAGCAATTAGTTTCTTTATCTTACTTGAAAAGACCATTTTGAGTCCAAATTAAGGAACAAAACTATTTTTGCACATTACAAAATCAACACATAACTATTTGAATCTGTAACAGTAAAGTAAAATGGCGGGGCTCAAACCTTTCAACTGTCCAGCTTTTCACAGAATGTCCAGATTTTTACCACTTATTTCTGGTCTGTTCCTCATAAACTTTGTGGCTTTCTGGCAAACCACTGAGGAGTAAAGTCACTAAATAATGATGTACATTTGAGTTTCACAAGTCATATCCTTCAGAAGATGCATACTAACACAACTGCTGATATTCTAACAACTTTCTAAGTTTATAAGAACAATATTTCAAATTTAACCTTATTTTGGACATTTCTTTCCCATTATTTTAGGCTATGTCCACATTTTTTGAACTAAGATTTTGAAAGGTATAGTAGGTAATATGATGGTAAAATAATAAAAGCCCATAATATGTCGACAAAATAAGCAACAATGGGGTTAATATTTAGCAATTCCATTAAAAAAATGGGAGAGCTAAACACAGTGCAAACTGCAGATCAAGATTTCTCTCTCTATATATTATCCCTAATGACTTATGCTTGGAGTCAAGGTGTGGGTGAACAACTGGCAATGATAGGGAAGAAGAAGGAGGGTAGCAAAAGGCACAATAGGTAAAATAAATACAATAGGTAAAATAAATACAATAGGTAAAATAAATACAATAGGTAAAATAAATACTCACAACAGGTAAAATAAATACTCACAATAGGTAAAATAAATACTCACAATAGGTAAAATAAATACTCACAACAGGTAAAATAAATACTCACAATAGGTAAAATAAATACTCACAATAGGTAAAATAAATACTCACAACAGGTAAAATAAATACTCACAATAGGTAAAATAAATACTCACAACAGGTAAAATAAATACTCACAACAGGTAAAATAAATACTCACAATAGGTAAAATAAATACTCACAACAGGTAAAATAAATACTCACAATAGGTAAAATAAATACTGTACTGATGAAAGTGAAGCGACAGAAGCTTGAAATTATAGTATTCCACTGAAAAGAATGAGCAGCTGAGGAAAGAAAATAAATATTTATAGATCACTTATATAGTTACTTATACAGATTAAATACATTCTAATTAGAAGCCAAAAGGAGAGGATTATTAAATACAGGATCATTTAAAGAATGAAAAAAGAAGGAAGAACATTTCTGAAAATGGCCTCAGCAGAAAGGCATCAGATGCATATGTAGTAAATGGAAGAATTACAATTTAGATATAAAGATTTAGTTGTCTAAGGCATTCACAATGACTGCAAGTAATTCCGTAGGAGCAAAACCAGTCTTGAATGCAAAGCTGAACTGGCATCTGTCGCAGATGATTAAGGATACAAACTGTTAATGATCTTCTCCCTGTAACCAAAATATACAGGGTTTGATTCCGTGTAACTGAGCAAATCACTTAACCGAAAATGTTCCTATGTTACCCCTAAAGAAGGCACTTTTGTTGAGCGGGCTTACCTGATTACTGATTAGCAGATGTGTATAAAAATATTTCAACTTGTAACATGGCAACTTCAGACAAGATGTTGCAAACCCCTGTGAAGCAAAACAGAAAACAAACATATTTATTATTTATTTATTTTTTTTTTTTTTGGCATCAGGAAGCTTAGTAGTCCCAGCAGTCATATCTCTCAACCTTGTAGAACAAGAATTCTGGCCAACGTCTAAAATAATGGAGGCGGGGGGGGGGGCAAAGGCCTGAAATCAAAGACTGACTCTAAATATTGCTCTTAAAAACCTAGAAAGTTGCTAGAATAACAGGTTTTGCATTACCATGCATTTTTGAAGGATATGAAGGCTGAAACTCAAATGCCCCTCATTAATTAGTGACTTCAGTCCTCAATAAATTGCCAAAAAACACAACATTTTTATAAGTAACAGGCAAAAATCTAGACATTATGTAAGACTGTGGACAGTTTAAAGGAATGCCAGCATGCCTTTTATCTATAAAGAGTTTTCTACAAGTTAATAGCAGAGACAAAGGAGATATACTGCATTTGACAGAAAATTATGGAGGCAAATGTAAGGTAAATATCTTGTATTTGTCAGAGTTCTCATACCAACTCAGCTTCAGAACTGCAAGGCAATGCTGTCTCCTCCAACATGATTCATTAACTTATGGGGATGTCCTGTGATAGATGACCTCAATTTCTGCCAAGGAGCAATGCTGATAAACAGTTATGCAGCATCACTTCAAACAATAAGTTTGGGAGCAGATGTGTATTGATGAAGCTCAGAGTTCTCCATCAGGAAATAACTGTTTTGTTTCTATGAGAAGATTGAAGATGTTTACTAGTCTTTATGATTTGATTTTCAGATTTTAATTATAGGTCATAAAACAGTAATCACATATTAACCTTCTTTGGAACTTAACTGACTCACCTTGTTTAGACAGCCAGCTGAAAATGTTTCTGTATATTTTTACTAACTCTGATGTTCTATTTTACAATGTTGTTAGTTCATGATTTTGCAAATGTATGCTGTAATATTTCATAGATCTTACCGATTTAGTGCTAAGGCTTTGTATTTACTTCTACAGGCTCGTAAGCTCATAGGTATTTGCTAGGCTACTGTTCTTTGAGGACGTTCTAGCCTTACTTTACAATTGCAATTTTTCGTCCTTATACTTTCTATATTTCTATTTTATATCTTGGGTTTGTGTTTTTTTTTAACTCTACAAAAAAGTTTTGCAGAAAACAAAAATAAATTAATTTTGGGATCATGTTCCTAACTACACCTCCATCTGAAGATGTAATATAAATCACTACTGTTGTGGCATGCAGAGCTCTCTTGTTAGAGAGCACCATGTGTTTTGTTTTGAATGTCTCTGACAATAAGTTTAATTAATTGAGAAATTGACAAATTGTTTTCTTAACTGATGTTGGCTTTACTATATAAAGGGATTCATTTTTTGTATAAGTTGTAACCTGATGAAGCGCATATTAATGCGTGAAAGCGCTCGTTTTAAAATAAAATCATATCTCTTTTTATCGTGGTGGTTCCTGGCAGTATTTTCTTCTGACAATAAGTTTAAGTAAGTTAATAGCCTTTAAGACTGATGAAGGCCAGCTCTAGTCTGAAGTGCAATAATCTGATAGAATCAGCTGGAGAGAGGAGGGTGGCACAGTCAGCATACTGTAAAGCTGTTACATCACCAGTGATGTACCACTTTATCCACAAAAAAGGAGTGAATAATAACACGATGAGCAGTTCTAGCACCTGAAAGGGAGACGGGAACCAGTTTCTTCACGAGGAAGAGCACACCATTCTTACTCTTATCTTTGCAGGTAATCATTTGGTTATGAAAGTTAGGATGACCCAAACGATTTAATTCACAATGACTCCTTTTGTTAAGTTAATAGAAAGTCTAAGAACACACCAACAGCTTTCTCATTGCTGAACATGATGCTGACAGGCTCCTTCAACCTTTTGCCCTCTTATAAAACCATTTAAGTCAATTGTTACAACATGCATGGGTATTCGAGAAATAAACGGTAAAAGCAGGCGCAGCAGTAGAACATACCGCACAAACACCCAAAACTGATGCAGGCTATAGCTGGTTTGCCTTAATCTGTAATGCAAGGACTCTGGAAAGGAAAATGGGACAGATTTGAGTAAAGATACAACAAAAGAGGGTGGACAAGGCTGGTATCACAGAATAAGGGCCAAAAACAAGAGGGGAGGGAACACAGAGGTGCTTATGAATAGGTTGTTCAGGAATGTCAGAGAATGGAGAAATTTGGGGAGAATGACAGATTACATAAAAGAAAGCATCATATGTGAGATCAAGAGGAGGAAACAACATCAAACCAAGATGGAGACAAGGTTACAAAGAGCATTAGAAGCTGTTACTACAACAATGGTTAGAAAGCATTTTGGCAAACTCCCATAGATACAGTGCTCTTGTTAAAATTCTTTACTGGACGCAGAGAGGAAGTTTAAGAGCAGAGGGCTTTTATACATTAGAGAAGAGAGCCACTTCTCCCAGAATTGGCAGTTAAAGCAGAGAACATGAGTGAGAACTGGTGGATTGTGACAAATTTATTTTCCACGAGAAGAGAAGAACGATCCAATGGAGAAGACAATAAAGGCACAGGATATGAGTATGACAGTCATAGGGGATCATACTCTACCAGGAGCACATTAGAAGATCTGACCTCCAGGACAGAGAGGGATTAGGAAAAGGCGGAGATCTTAGATCATGAGGAGTTCTGGCAACTTGAACAGTAACAGTAAGGATAGAATTCTGGATATGGTTCAAGTTTTGAGGGTGACATGGACATCCAGTTTAAAGCACTGTTCACCAGCAGTGATCATGGCACTGTGGGGATTACAGAAGGGGGAAGAAGAAAAATAAAATGACAATAACAAGTGTTAGATTTCAGAAGAAACAAGCATATTGTGCTTGAGAAGGTGGTCAAAGATGAGTTAGGAGACTGGGATCAAATCGAGGCAGTATACAAGACAGAAATGTGCAACTGATAGAGTGAACAAGGCTATGGACAAAGGTATGAGGAAGAGGGGGGAAAAAAAGGAAGGTCAATGTATTCACATAGAAATGTGAGGCAAAAAGGAATTAAAGTAGAAGACAGAGAAGAGGCAAAGCATGATGAAGCTCGAAATAAAGGTAGCAAGGACGGTAATGTCAGTAAAGGCTAAAGCCAAAACAAAGTTAACAGAAAGGATGAAAAAGGGGAAACAAGGGCTCTTCTAGGATGACAGTCTGAAATGCTGTGACCCACTATTGAGAGTTCCAGAATAGCAAGATTAAATGGCCAAAAATGCGGGGTTGTTTACATCAAGTCTCTCCATTGTCTTTTAGTTATGCCAATGCCAGAATTGGAGTATATTTCTATATCTACATATACCCATATCTAAAGCGTGAGAGGTATGGTATACTTAAGTTACCGGATGTGCTGAAGCTGCCAGGTCCACTTCAATTCAACTCAGTGGAGTCCACTTTTGCGCTCTTGGCTTGGCTGTGTGTTCTCGTTTGAAGGTGCTGAAGAACAGATCCCATTCACTGATGTTTCTAACTGCTTACAGAAGAAGTGGGTTGCTTCTCTAATGTATAAAAACCCTCTGCTCTTAAACTTCCTTTCTGCCTCCAGTAAAGAATTTTAATAAGAGCACTGTATCTGTGAGAGTTTTCCAAAATGCTTTCTAACCATTATTGTAGTAACACTCACAAGGAGTGATCCTGTAAGCATCTAGAAACATTGGCAAATCAGATCTCTCCTTTTAGCACAGCCAACTCCATATGTAAACACACAACTGAGACAAGAGCTCGAAATTAGACCCCACTGATTTGCACTGAAGTAAACCTGGCTTCAATACATCCAATAACTTGGGCTTCCCATACTAGAGGCAGGCCACATTCACCCTTTGTATCTTAGTTCACCTCACTCCCTGGTTCTTGCAGGAGACAAAATTGTACCAGCCAGATCCACCTGATCCTGGACGGCACTGACAGAGGTGTGTAGATATATGTTTATATATAATATATATATGTGTGTATATACATATATCTATATGTTTGTGTGTGTGTGTGTGTGTGTGTGTGTGTGTGTGTGTGTGTGTATATATATATATATATATATATATAGATGATGTAAATATGCTATACACACACACACACTCACATACATACATATATATATATATATATATATATATATATATATATATATATATATATGGGTCTATTTTGACCATTCAAAATTACGTTTCAACAAAACGTAAACAGGCAAACTGTTTTTCGCGAAAGTGCATTTTTTCAAAAATACACTTTTGTGAAAGACAAACTGAAAAAAAACCCACAAACCCCCCCCCGCTACTTTTATATTCTCACTCTGAGATCAAACAAAAGTGGGGAAAAGGGAATATTCCCTTATCTCTACTATGCTGCGATATAAGCAATAGCCCCCATTGCTGTTCGCTTAGTTGCCTTTTCGCGAAAGTGCATTTTCGAAAAAATGCACTTTTGCAAAAAGGAGTTCACCTGATTATTGTTTTGCTTTAATGTAATTTCGATAGGTCGAGGTAGACAGTACAGTTTTGTACCTACCATAAATGTAGATGTTCGAGTGCTAATACAGCTGCAGTCATAACAGATGGTTTCTCCTGCCGTCAGGCGGGTCCTCGGTCGGCCGAATTCCAAAGTCTAGGTCCGGCGTCGGTTGTCGTCGCTTCTTCCCTGATGTCAGTGTGACAGGGGTATAAAGGAACCAGCCGACGCCATTTTCTTCAGTTTTCTTGTCCCAGATGTCAGGTGCCCCCAGAAGGAAGGCAATACATAAATTTGTGTAATAAAGCAGTGCAATATAATCAAAATACAGTAGTTGCAAGCAAATACACCATAATGAATACCCCAATCAGGTTGTATGAGGATGTGTTAGCCTATAGGCCTGTCCCAAGAGGGGAAGGAGGGAGGGAAACCTGGACTGCAGCTGTATTAGCACTCGAACATCTACATTTATGGTAGGTACAAAACTGTACTATGTTCATCGTGCGTACAGCTGCAGTCATAACAGATGGGTAGAATCCCAAAGCTAAGAAAGGGGTGGTAGGCACTAGGTGGAACTAGGAGGAGCCAGGATGCCCTGCAAGACTGCAGTAGCAAAGCCTGCTCTAGTTTTGGAGTATAATGGTAGGTGGTAGTGCTTGGAGAAGGTATGCACAGAACTCCAAGTGGCTGCTTCCAAAATATCTTTGGTAGGAACTCCTCTGAGGAAAGCTGCAGAGGTAGCTGTGGCCCTTGTGGAGTGAGCTCTGATGCCTGTAGGTACAGTTTTGCCATGAAAAGAATAGCAAAAGCGTATGCAGTGGGCTATCCATTTTGAGATTGTCTGTTTCGAAATTGGCTTTCCTTGAGCTCCTACAGCATAGGACACAAAGAGCTGTTCTGATTTTCTGAAAGGCTTTGTTCTGTCCAGATAATAACGTAGTTGTCTGTGGATGTCCAAGGAATGTAGTAATCTCTCCCCTTTGTTTTGAGGATTAGGATAAAAGGTAGGTAAGTGTATGGCCTGATTCAAAGCTACCCTGGATACCACTTTAGGCATAAAGGACGGGTTGGTTCGCAAGGAAACTCTGTCCTAATGGAAGATGATAAAAGGCTGCACAGCCATGAGAGCTTGTAGTTCTGAAACTCTACGAGCTGAGGTAATAGCCAGAAGGAAAGCTGTTTTCCAGGACAAATATTGCAAATCTGATGAGGCAGCTGGCTCAAAGGGAGGCAAGGTCAGTTTTTCCAGAATGAAATTGAGGTCCCAAGCAGGTATTGGTTGTTTCCTTGGGGGTCTTAGATTCTTAGCCCCTCTGAGGAACTGTCTTAAGAGAGGGTGAGAGAATAAGGGTGGATCAGTGTTGTATTCTGCAGAAATGGCTGAGGCATGGATTTTGATGGAGGAGAATGAAAGTCCACTGCTTAGCAGCTCAGCTAGATACTGTAGTATTTGAGGTAAATTCAGTTTTCCAGGATTCTGGCCCTTTTTCTCATTTCAGACACAAAACCGTTTCCATTTTGTGGAGTAAGCTTTTCTAGTTGATGGCCTTCTGGCCTCCAAAATGACATCCTGCACCTCCTTGGAGAGTAGGGTCTGTTGTGATGCTAAGGAATCTTCCATGCAGCTAGATTGAGTGTTTTTAGCTGGCTGTGAAGAGTTTTGAAGCTGTGCTGAGTCAGAAGAAGAGGCATTAGAGGTAGGGTCCATGGTGGGGAATGCGTCAGGCTCCTCAGGAGTGGGTACCAGTGTTGTCTTGGCCAGTCTGGAGCAATGAGAATCATCTTTGGTCTGTCTGCTCTGGTTTTCAATAGAACTTTGGGCAGCAGAGGAAGAGGTGGGAAGGCATAAACTGTCATTGATGTCCAACTGAAAGATAGAGCGTCCACTCTCCAGGCCTTTGGATGGAAAATCCTTGAGCAGAATTTTGTCAATTGGTGATTTTTGTGGGAGGCAAAGAGATCTATGTCTGGCCTTCCCCATGCTTGGATTATTTCTGTAAAAACGTTTGGATGCAACTTCCATTTGTGTGGATCTGTCATACTGTCATATTTCTGCTTAGGTTGTCTGCCAGCGTGTTTTCCTTGCCTGGCAAGTACTGTGCTTGTAGTTCGATTTGTAAGTCCATGGCCATGTTCCAAAGTGACATGGCCAGTCTGCATAGGGGGTAGGAATGTGTTCCTCCCTGCTTGTTTATGTACCACATAACTGTGGTGTTGTCCGTTCTTATCAATAGTTGACCTGGTTGCAGAAGGTCCTTGAAAGCTATAATAGCATTTATTACTGCTAGCATTTCCTTTTGATTGATGTGAAGGTGCTTTTCTTTTTGGGACCATTTGCCCTGAATGCACCGATCTGTCATGTGCGCCCCCCAGGCGTAGTCCGAGGCGTCTGTTGTGATGACTTGATTTGCTTGAGGCTTGCTGAATGGAAGACCTGTGTTTATTTGGCATCATTGAGCCCACCACAGAAATTCCTTTTGCAGACATGGAATGAGTGGTATTATTGTTTCCAAACTGTGGCTGTGTTGAGACCATATGTTTTTCAGGTACCATTGAAGTTTCCTCATATGCAGCTTTGCACATGGGATTAGTAAGATGCAAGATGCCATGAATCCCAGAGCCTGCAGGATTTTCCTTGCAGTCAGCCTGGTGCAATTTGCTAGTGCTCTGAAGTATTGAGTTAGTTGCCCCTGCTTCTCTGGCGTGAGGTAGGCCATCTGGGTGTTTGTGTCCAAGTTGGCACCCAGGAAAATTATCTTCCGAGAGGGTATTAGCCTTGATTTCTTTTTGTTGACTGTGTATCCCAGAGAATTCAACAACATTATTACAAAAAACAGATGTTTCAGAAGTATGTGCTTGCTGTCCGCTTGGATCAGGCAGTCATCCAAATAAGGGTATATTTGTATCCCTTGAAGTCTGCTGTAGGCAATTACTGATGCCAGGCATTTCGTGAATACTCTGGGCGGAGTAGATAAGCCAAAGGGCAATGCAGAGAATTGATAATGGGTTGAACCTGCAAGAAATCTGAGGTATCTTCTGCAATTTTGTCTGATTGGGACATGCAGGTATGCCTCCTTGAGGTCCAATGTTACCAGCCAAGACTCCTTGCCCAGCATGGGAAGAAGTTGCTGTAGAGTGAGCATCTTGAATTTTGGTACGAGTAGAAATGTGTTTAGGATGGACAGGTCCAAAATAGGTCTCCAATCTTTTCCCTTCCTTGGTACCAGGAATAGCCTGGAATAAAAACCTTGACCTTGTTCGTGCGTAGGTACCTCTTGAATAGCTTTCATGTCTATGAGATCTGTAATTTGCCTTTGTGCCTCTGCCCTTTGATTGTGTGGCAGGTTTGGCATGCCTCTCATTTTTGGAAGGGTGTGAAAATGGAATCTGTAGCCTCTGTTTATAATGTCCAGGATCCATTTGTCTTTTGTGACAATATGCCAATTCTTTGAAAATAATGCCAGCTTTCCTCCTAAGGGGGCTGCCATTTGAGTCTTGCTTGGCATGCAAAGGGGAAAGTCATTGGGCTTGCTTTCTGAATGATTGCGAGTTATCCTCACCACCTCTTTGTGTAGGAGCTTGCCATTGTCTGTCTCTAAACGATCCTTGGGATTGTCCTCTGCCCCTCGGGCGCCTGTATCTGCCTCTTTGGGGTCTGTCCGTAGCTGGAAAGGACCAATTTTTGGAAGGCCAATTTCTACTGAAACGTGGGGGTTGTACCTGTAGAAAATCTTTCACAGTTTGCATTGATTTAGCCTTTTCCTCCATTTTCCTTAATACCTCCTCAGCATTAGCACCAAATAATACATCCTTTTGTAGAGGGGAGTCTAGTAATTTAGCTTTGACATGATCAGGCAAGGCTTGTTCCTTGAGCCAGGCATGCCTACGTATGACTGATCCTGTAACAGCAGCTCTACATGAGGCCTCTAGAGCATCAAAACCACATTGTAAGGTATGCTTACCCACTTGTTCTGCACTATGCATCAAATCCTGCAACTCCTTCAAGTCTGGTTGTTCAGGTTGTGACATTTTACTTTTCAATTGTGATAACAAAAACTGTTGGTATTTTAGCATATGGAACTGACAGTTTAAGGCCCTCATGGTTAAGGTAGCCGAGGTATATACCTTTTTCCCCACCTTTCTAAGGATCTGGAATCTCTCTCGGAAGGTAATGGATTTTTAGCATTGGAGGCCTTAATTCCCTTGGGGCCCTGTGAGATGGTTTCTGGGTCAGCAGCATGGCTTTTGTATAGAAATTGGTGTGAGTCAGGAACCCTGTAGTACCTGTCAGGCTTAACTGGGGCTGGAGGCAGAGAGTCCGGGTTAAGGCAGGCCTCCGAGTAAACATCATCTAGGATGTCCAAGACAGGAGGAATAGCCAGAGGCCTGTGCTGAGGTAGTAAGAGAAATTCCCTAAGCCTTTTCTTGGAATCTGAATAATCTTGGCCTTCCCAGTGGAAGTGTTCCCTTAAGGTATGCAAAGTTTCCCCAAATGAGTAATCCTCTGGGGGGGGATACAGAAGGAATAGACTCCTCCGCATCAGAGTCTTCAAAAGGGGAGTAAGAATGTTCCTGATCATCAGAATGCTCTGAAATAATGGAGCCCTGATCAGAGGAGGGGGATTCTTCCTCCACTCTGGGCCTTTTGTCCAGTGGGGGTTGAGAACCCCTGATAAGAGTAATTAAATCCTCAGCCATTTTAAGCATCTGCTTTTTAGGCATGGGGCCTGGAGATGGGCCCTGTGTAGCTTGTCTCTTAGAGTGCATGGCTGCTTTAGACTTAGTGAAAGCCTTGATGGAGAAAGAAGAGGGAGGTCTGAAGACACCTTGAGTTGAGGTAGACCTGTCCACATTTTGAGGTTCAACGCCAAGAGTGGCTTCGGTATCTGTAGTCGGGGTGTGGGCCGAGGAGCCTGCGACCTCGGGCACAGGAGACACCGCCAATGAAGTGTCGTCGGTAGTCAGGGGCTGCGTAGGCACGTGTAGTCGGCTTTGGCGTTGTGTCGGTAGAGGCCGCGGACCTCGTGTGTCGGTCCTTATCTTTGCGTTTTTTAGACAAAACTGGAGTCGGAGTATCCGATGACATAATATAGTTAAATGTTTTTCCAAAAAAATGCTGGGCGAACTCCGCCCGACGCTTAATGGTGCGTTTGTTGAATGTAGCACAAAAGCGACAGACCGAGACGTCATGGTCTGGGCCTAAACAAGGTATACAGAGGGAATGGAAATCCTTATGCGGTATTTGCTTCCCACATGAAATACAATTATTAACTTTGTCTGACATTGGTCTGAGGCAAGAAAAGTTTCCCCAACGGGGTACTTAGCTTTCAAGAAGACTTCGGTTTCAAAATTTTCGTAATTTCAGGAGCTGGACGACCGGCACTTGCGAACTGCTTCTGCTTCGGGCACCGCGCGACAATAAAGACTGAAGAAAATGGCGTTGGCTGGTTCCTTTATACTCCTGTCGCACTGACGTCAGGGAAGAAGCGACGACAACCGACGCCGGACCTAGACTTTGGAATTCGGCCGACCAAGGACCCGTCTGACGGCAGGAGAACCCATCTGTTATGACTGCAGCTGTATGCACGATGAACATCCACATACATACACACACACATATATATATATATATATATATATATATATATATAGATATATATATATAGATATATATATATATATATATATATATATATATAGATATAGCTATATGTAGATATATGTACACTTATGTAGATAGATATAGATATAGTTAAGTTCAGAGTAGGTGGGGAGCTTCACTCACACATCATGGGGTGCAGGGAGCCCCCCCCTACAAAAAAACAACTTTAAAGGAGAACAACAATGGTCAACATTCTCTGTTCTCCTGTGTCTTTCTTTCTTTTTTTGCAGTATATTGCGGTTTGCACTTGCAAGTCTTGACATTCTAATAAAGAGTCCTTTCTTTGGTGCATAGCAGAAAGACAGAACATTTCAGGATGAGTATTGAAGGGAAGCAGATCTTAGAAGGCTATGAAAATGAAGAAGCATTTAATGGACACTTTGCTTGGGTATTCATAAATGGAAGCATGGGTAGGGTACCACACCGGGAGGCAGGGAGGGTAGAATGAGGAGAAGTGTCGATAAACGCCAGAGCCAAAAAGGAAGAGGTTCAGACAGAGATGGTTGCTCTTAAGATGGATAAAGAAAAAAGGTGAAACAGGCTAACTTGTAGAGTTTTTAGAAAAGTGTCCACTGTGTTGGCACCCCCTTGACAGAGATTTTCTACAGATCATTGGCTAGTGCCGAAATGCCACAAGACTGTAAGACAGCAATTGTGGTAACCTTATAAAGGGGGAGATCAGAAAAAATTCCCGGGAACTACAGGACTGATAGTTTAACAGAAGTAGTAGGGAAAAGCATGGAGACAATTCTGAGGATAAGGCTGTCTGGACTTCTACATTACAATAATCTCCAGGGTAACACTGACATGGATTCACAGGCTAGAGGAGCAGTAAGTCAAATCTGCAGATTTATGATCAAGTTACAAGTGAGCTTAAAAGGAGAGGAATAGAAGATCTAAACTACCAAGGCTTTGAATCTGTCTCACACATAAAGCTGACAGGAAATCTGAAGGGATGAGGAAGAAGCAAGCCAGAGGCAGTAGGCACCTATATGATTAAATCGTAGGACACACATCTGTGGTAAAAAGAACAATATTAGGGAAGTAGGTGATGATGTACTACAAGAGATCTTTCCCAGGTCTAGTCCACCTTAATATGGTCATTTTAGTATGTCCTTACAGTTCAAAGAAATGTTCATATCGCTAGAATCATAAAAATAAGTGTAAATGGCAAACAGCTGAGCACAAACCATCAGAGACATATCTAATTTGACTCTGCCTTTCCATTCCCTCATAGTAGGCGATTACTGCATTACTGTATGTGAGGGCAAGAGCCATTTGGAGGGCTATTATTGAGACAGCTGTAATGGTTACTTGTGCTCTTATCAGCATCTTGGCAATACTTTTTTTTTCCTTTTTTCCGTTTGTTTTGTTTTTGTTTTGTATAGCCAATTCCCACCTCCTGGGTGAGAAAACAAGCTACATGCATCACCACGGGAATCCACAAACCATCCCCCTTTGAGTACCTGCTTTCATATACTTCATAATGCTTGATGAGGGCTATTACCAGGCAGCGGCTTTTTGCATCAAAAGTTTGCCCTCAGATATAGTATGTGCACCAAATCTTTAGCCCTCCTCTAAGGGACTGGGGGTGTATATGCCCTGTGCTACCTTGTCCTCCATGCAGGATGGCACATCCATCCTCATAGGATCATAGGAAGTTACTAGGCTATTTGCCCCGTGGCCCTTACAAGCCTATCCAACAATTAAGCCCATGTTCTGACAAGTCAGCACCCTATACCACTGTCCAGCAGGGACACAGGTGGAATCCCAGGGATGTATTTTCTGTTCCCCATCCAGTTATCCAGGTTGTGCTTAAAAAGCGTTAATGAGGTACTCTGTTTGACGTGGAGAGGGAGTCTATTCCACAGAAGGGGGAGTCTCCACTGTCAGCTCCATCTATCTCCCAGGCCCCTCACTGAACTTGGATTCCTTGGGCTTTGTCATGCAGCTAGCTGTCTTCAATGCATCTTTACTTGCAGTCTTCTCATGTTTAGGTAGTATGTCCAACAAGTACTTGTGCAAACATGCGGTTGATTTTTTAGCTATTACTACTCAACAGCTGCAATCTTCATGACGACTCATCAACTTAGTTTTTCAGGCAGACAAAGAAGATAATTATGTGCTGCTTATGAGCTGATGAGTCTCAGTTTAAATGATACTCTTGCTGGTAATTTGTCAGGTTAAAAGGATAACCGATTTTTTTTATTTTTTTCATTTACGGTTTTATGGTACTGGTTGCAATAGAAAAAACTAATTGATTCTGGGTATTTCTGTGCATTTTCTTGCTTAATGGATAACAGTATATGTTGGCATTATCACACATACTACGAATGAGTGATACCTGCCAGTTGTCACTGCCCCACATGCATGACCACATAATCAGTTCTGATTAGAGCTGCCTTAGTTAAACTAGTCTTGCACAAGATGCATTGGGAGATGATCCTAAACAAATAAGCAAAGCAGTGAAGAGTAGAATTTACATATCAGTAAAACACGTAACTGTAGGAGGCTGCCAAAAAAAGAAAGCAATTAGGGAGGCAGAGTGGTGGTTTAAAGTATTATGTTGTTCCCTGTCACATAATCAATCCTGCAGGAATAATAGTGTGAATCTCACACTAATGTTTCTCCTCCTCTTGACTGCTAAAAGTATGATGTCACCCTGTTCTTGACATTCTTAATTGGTATCTTTCTTTTTTCAGATCATAATGCAAAAATATTTCTATAATACATAGCACCTTGTGTTGGTACATATGTTTTTTGTCCAGGAATAAAAGGGCATTGGCACAGAACTGAGGGAATCAACAGGGTTTTATATAACCCACACCAGCTGATTTTCATTATGCTGTCTCTGTTAAGAGAATTGTTTTCTGCTCTCGGTATTAAGACTTACTGTTGGTAGCATGCAGTGAACTAAGAGCCAGTCTGTTCTTTGGGGACAGGAACCTAGTCTTGTGCATAGTAAATGATGTGTGTAGACTAATACTTAACACTGCATTTTCTGACACCAGGGCCATGAGGCAGAAACAGGTTAAATGGCTACTGAAAAGAGATGTCAAAGGCAAAAGCGGCCTTAATGGCTGCTGACTTCCATCCATCCACAGCTCCTTTTTCCATTCTTGCACAAGGCATTGGGGTGTTACTTCAACAGTGACCATCACTTAGAGCCAGCGTTTACACTGCCAGGGGGCAAGCCCTGCCACAGTAGTTCTTCCACACAACAATCACAGACATACTCAAACCTATGGCCAATTTAGAGTGTCCAGTCTGCCTACTGTATGTCTTTGGAAAGTGGAAGGAAACCAGAGCACCTGGAGGAAACCCATGCAAATACAGGAAGGACATGCACACTTCATACAGATGGCACCCCAGCTGAGAATCAAACCGGGACACCTCTTGCTGTGAGGTGACAATGCTATCCTCTGCACCACTATGCTGCGGTAATAGCTGCTGACTACTATAAGAAAATAATTAAATTTCTTAGCCTTGCTATGGTCAGATACAAATGATTTACATGGATTACTTTTAATGTTTAAACTCATTAGCAGAACATGATCGAGGAAGAGATTTGTCAAACTGTTCTCTTGTGGCAAGACAATAATTTTATATTTTATGAGCTAGGGTATTAGAAACCTTTCAGAATTTTCATAACATGGTGGAAGGTGCAGTTTATATGCTTCCCATGAGCTATGTATCAGTGTGGATGCTAGTTCCTTAGTTGTGATCCCGTGGGATAGGCAGGCAAAGTATGAAATGGGCTCATACATACCAGAACTGAGGCACTAATGAAAAATAAGCCAGGCTTCCAGTCAATGCTCTGTGGTGCATTTTACCATCCATAATATAACATCTCCAGCATAACAATAAATGAGTGAATGAATCAATAAACAGACACACAATTCAATCAGTCAATCCATCAAACAAACGCATACATAAATAAATACGTAGATAACCACCACAGAGTGTAATGCTACCATACAATAAAATTACTTATATCAGTAATGGCAGTAGCATCCATCCATCAGAGAAACATAAACCTACTACGTATATTCTCAGCACATAGTCTACATGAGCATGTAGTCTAGCAGTTGATCTAGAATTGCTTATAGATATCTGAATAGTATACTGAAGGTCTTTGGTTCTAGTCCAAAACAAGGCATAATATTTTCTTTTCATATTTCATTGACTCACATATATCTATCGTGAGAGACTAATGCTCCACTGAAGTCATTAGAGGCAAAATTTTCTAACATTTGAACCCTTCTGACCTAGAACCCTAGTGCTGAATATAATTAATTACCTTTGTTATGGCAGGTTGAAAATAATTTAGTATAAATAAAGAACAGTTTAAAACGAAGGAAGTTAAGGATACTGTTCTAATGTGCACTTCTCTTGGTTAGCATCCATGATTCCCACTACAAACACTTCCTAAGAGTGCCTCACTTCTGTCTGCTGTTAGGTGCGCCTGTCTTTGTAAAACAGTCCTACCAAGACTGACTGTTCTCTGTTTGGTTACTCTATCCCTGATTTAATATTGAGCCTGCATATCTGTCCAAGTGTTTGACTTTGTAGGCTTTGGTATTATCAATCTTTGCTGGCCCTGTATGCATGAATATCACCTTCATTTGTTTTGTGATGTTCTGTAATGTTTTATTACTTGAGAGAGGTTAAATATGCATTCTTTATCAGGCTATTAAGCCACCAGAAAGCCCTTCAGGTCACTCTCAGCAAAGTGACCTTCATCCCACTGCTGAGACCAATGCCTGGTGGCCACAGGTGACAACAACCAGGCACATCAGTCTGCAAAAGCCGAATGACACTGCCCCACAACTTGCACCATACCTGGACCTGTAAACGTTTTTAAAAAACAGAGAATAAATAAAGTACATTAGTATACATGTACTGTATATTACAGACAGAATTGCAATTGCACAATACAGCCACATGGAGACTCTGTCAGCTCTCCTGAGACAGGCTTATCTGTTAACAAAGAAAGTAGGGGCAAATCACTTCACTGCAATCCTTACAAAAGATGGCAATTAAACACAAGACAATAGACAAAAAAGAAAAAAAAAAAGATGCAGAGTTCTTACCATAAAAGGCTGGCACATTTTTCCTAACTCCTGCCACCCATTTTTGGAGCAGATTAGGGTGGAGTCCCTACAGACCACTACAGTGATGCCTATACTGCTCAACAGGGCAGGTGATGCCAGTGGCATCACTCATCACCTTTTGAAGCTGGTGCCAGGCATCAACTTTATATAATGGGCCATGATAATAGATCATTAGGTTCACCTGACAGCCACTATGTAACATATATTAAAAAAATATCTTATACTTCAACAGGTAGGAGCCAGCTGAAACCAGCACCTGAAGAAGTCCATGTTCACTATAATGGGGTCTATAAGAAAGAAAACAGTAGTCCTCTGTATACATGGCTGCGTGTATGGATATCAGGTGATAGGCATCACTGGGCAACAGTAGTTTGCTAATGAAAGTATCACTAGTACAAAATGAGCTTCACAGCACAAACACTGTCGATTAACATGCTGTGTGTATATGCCATTAACCTGGGGACTGGTAGAAACAAGTATGCTAGTGCTGTCTGGTGTGATAGCACAGTGTGTTTATGGCAACCACTCAGAGATGACAGCTACTTCATTATCATAACTGCCACGCTGTAAGACAGTCATCATATTGCAGAAGCCCCAGTTAAGACCAGTAAGTCAGGAATAATAATCAGTGAAGAAGACTTTGAATTGTAATACAGGTACAGTGAAAAAAAGAAAAGAAAATGCCTGGCAATGCATTGCTCTACACTGAGTGCCAATGGTGCAAGGAAGCAAGGGGGACAGATAGGTAACAGGAGATAGGGAGAGGTAACATGTCTTAAGGACATGATGGGTTAATGTCAGGCAAAGTGTAGAGCTCAAGATCAAGACAGGTTTATGTCCAACTGGTGGGTGGGGGCCTCACTGTGACAGTGAACCCAGTTCAAGGGCTTGAAAGGTAAATGCTCAGTTAGGGGTACATCATGACATAAAATGTTGCACATGGACATGACAGGGAAGCCTCCAGCTGGGAGAGCTCTTACTGTGACAGAGAACAAAGCATAAAGGCATAAGAGCTAACTGTCCTGTCAGGGAGACCGGTCTATGACCTATGCACACAGATTAAAATACATGCTACAGGGGAAACTATGGCCCATGTGCACAGGTCATAGTGTGGCTTTGTGTATAGTGGGATGGGAGAGGAAGAGGATTTGCATAGCACCGCTGTCCATCAGCACAATGCTCCAAAAAAGTGGCCAGTGATAACCTTTCCACTACTGCTGTCAGTTTGGAACAGGGTGGGGATGGACGCAGCACAACATCAGAAAAGTGTGTGGTCACTAAATGCCAAGATACAAGGGTGATTTTACTGATGCTCTTATTAAAACCTGAAATAATCAAAATGCCAATGCATTTTAATAATGCATGTGGAGCTACAGCACTTAAAGCAATTTTATTTCCCACATTCCTAGCATGCGCTTGGACTCGCATCTTCAGCATAATTTTAGTTTGTCATATGTACCATTTAGCTGGATTGCAGGCACAATTAATAGCATATACAACCTTACTACTTTTACAGAATAGCCCTTACTCAACTTAACATTTTTCTCAATTATTTTAGCTGTGTGAGTTTTCTAACCATAATAACACACACACGTACTGCAGCCACTGCATTTGCATACTTACACAAGCAACTTTTTTAAATATTCTGACCTGCTAACACTATTCCAGTTCCTTATTACAATCTGTGTAAACATGATAGCATATTTAGAAATACAATAAATATTCTTATAAAAATGACTTCCTATGTATAACCTCCCTTAATCAATCTACAATGAATATTATCAAACATTTCATTCAAATGACTAAGATATGGGGTATTATGCCTAGCTGCAATGAATTCACTCAAAGAAGGGAGGCAGTTAAATGCAGTAAATATTCTCTTGCATATAAAACTGTGATAGCCAATGTTTATATTTTAAATAATTTGGTTTGTATCAAGTTAGCCACAGTACCGTAAATTATCAAATCATAATCAACAGATTTACTCAGGATTTTATGGGCGAGCTTAACATCCAAACTTTCTATTTAACTTTTCAGAAACATTTTCTGAGTTAACTTTACTTCCATTATACAAAACAAATCATTTATCTATTGTACATATATTACTACAATTTGAGACATAAATGATTCATTGTACATACAGGTACTTTCAAATTCTGACAAAGATGTTAACATGCGATGGAACAAATGGGGTACCCATAGCAGTACTTTGGGTCTGCAATAAACCCTTTTGACTAAACTCAGTATTGGCTGCTGATGGTGGCACCATGCACACAGCAAAGTCAGATGACACTGGGGGATTGTCAGCATTACTAATGTTGGAGGATACATATATGCCCCCCACAATGAGGTGGGGGCAGTCTGAACATCTGGCATCATCTGTGTTTCCCAGTGGTTGGTCTGTATGTGCTTCACTGAGGCTAAGTTGGGGTAACATCCACAGATAGCTTCCATTGTCCATTCACACATATAGGGAAGAAGAGTGTTGGTGTCCATCTCCTTTCTAACTCCAAGTCTTTTGGGGACCCAGGTACTATATGTAGCATCAGAACTGTATAGTTAGCTCATATAGTGCTTTGTACAGATCCCCAAACTGGCACACACAAGCTCTCCTGAAAAATAAGTAAATATGCTCTCGTCCATTTGGTCCACTTCTTCCTTCTTATAACTGCTTGCCAAAACTATAACAAACAACTTGCTACAGTTACTACCATACTCTCACCTCACACTAAGAACTTCAGTGCTTCTGCAATATAGCACTGGCTTTAAGCACTAAGCTGTTATGTCCACATGACTTTCCTAGATCAATGCCAGTACTGCACCCCCATGCCATCTGCACCTGCTGATCTAACCTCCAGACAGCTTGCACCAGTAGAAGCCACCCTTTTGCTCAGCCCCAGCTACTTTTGCACTTAGCATCAACCGGTGGATTTACAAATCAGTGATCTGCACACAGACATCTGCTGTACCCACAATGGCAGAGATGGCCAGCATGCTGCTTGTTCTGACTGCAGGTGTGCAATACCTGCTTTGTCTGAGCAATGATCTATAGCACATACAGAGTGACATGGCATATAAGAAGATGGAGCAAACATGCATAGTCATATCACTGGTAGCCCACACAGCATCTACTGGTGTATCCTCCATTGTACCTCAGCAGGTCATAACAGCAATGGGTATTCAAACTATGCAAGTGTCCCAAATGAAGAGGGACAATCACAGACAGTGCACACTGCACCAGAGACTGCATCACTGTCACCCATGCCCTTAACAGTCAACAGACCTGGGCATGGCATATCTCATGTTCCTGGTCATTAATGTTCATCACCTCCACCACTGGGATGCATTATCTACTCACTTACTCAAGCTGCCAAAGTTCCACACTATCTCTACCAGTGTTGATCATGAGAATGACACACTGAGTCATGGCAGTCATTGGGGTCAAGCATCCCGGCATTGGACATCACAATGCGCTTCTCTTTAACACTCTTAAAGTGCTACACCATCCCTCGTGCAGAACATATCCAGTTCTAAAACTGAAGGGGCACATGGTACATCTGGCCAACATTCATGACATGGAAGATCCACTCCATCTTTGGAGGATGAAATCCCTGTCTCCTTAAAACATTCTGCTTGCTTGAGTGGTTACTGCATCCACATACTATGATCCTTACCCATATGACAGCATTGTTCTCACCTGTCAATTTGATCCACTTGTTCAAATGATGACTGTGCCATGAACACCCTTTAGCATTTGTTGGTATTGTGACATGATGTACAGCATGACCAGTCAGTGTGCTGCAATGCATGTGTCAGTTTTATTCTGTGTTGTCTTTACAATGGTCCACATTTGGGTACCAGCTGCCCACCTTATGCCTTGCATGGGTTATAGCTGCAGCTGGCTCATCCAATCACTCTGCAGCCAATTCCTCATCTACTGCTTTAAAATGTCTGTCAAACAGTACTGTAATATTTCCAAGTTGACACGCAGCCATTATATATGGCCTGCTACCTACTTAAGTTTGGACCATACATCCTGGCTTATGTACCTAACAATGTACACATGTCCCAACTACATTGCTCTTGGAGATCCAACTCCCTGATAAAATGCTAGTAGTCGTTGCACATGTGCATGATGTAGAAATCATAGGAACTGTCTGGATGGTGCATGGACATATTGTCTATAACACCCTGTGTATTGCACACCACCTCAGTTGATGTAGAAGTGCTTCCCATTGATTTTCTTGATGACATACAAAGCAGACTGCGCCCTAATAATAGTGTGGGTGTGACCAGTGCCCCCCCCTCGGGCCTCACAGAAATTGTCTACTTTGTAAAATGCCTGCAGAGTTTTGGTTTTCTCCGCTACTGTCCATTGGAATCATGTATGCTCCTTGACATGCTGCATCATCACAGCAAGAATGTGGTGTAGGATCTGTGAGGCTGATGTCTGCAAAATTCCTATACTGTTCCCTGTCAGACACCGGAAGCACCCCATAGCAAAGATTATTAATGTTCACTGGGATAGACAACTCCAAGCATGCCACTTGTTGCCATGTGTGGATGACATGTGTCAATTAAATCCCATATAATGTGTCTGTCTACACAGTAGATGCCGACAATGTCCCGATCAAATAAGCCCTAACTACTGTCCAGGCAACCCAAGTTTGATTAGTGGCTTGGAAGTCTGAGACATGGACAGGGAGAGATGTCTGTTCATGCTGGCCATCCCTGCAGGAAAGCATGGTTCCCAAAGAGGGAGTAGCCTTTGGATATAACAGGTAAATGTGGGGGAGGAGATATCAAGGGACAGGTCGTAAATGAAAGATCCCCCTGTGGAAGCAGTCAATGACATAATACCCCAGGATGCCCTTAGGTTCTGTATCAGCCTCTGCCTTACAATGGAGATAGTCTGGGGGTGGTAAGAGATGATGGTAGACATGGGGATGAACTGGGACATTGGGGAAGCCAGAAAGAAGGCAGCAAAATGGAGGGGGAAAAAAAAAACGTCCTGATCATGGTGGTGATGGATGGAGTGCTAGCCACTGGTTGTCCCATGTGTGACTTTCA
The DNA here is from genome assembly GCF_019279795.1 of Protopterus annectens. Taxonomy (NCBI): domain Eukaryota; kingdom Metazoa; phylum Chordata; order Ceratodontiformes; family Protopteridae; genus Protopterus; species Protopterus annectens. Next base: position 737,726,457 of record NC_056730.1, on the reverse strand, counting down.
GGATGATTATGTGCAAGATTGTAGGCACTGGCTCCAAGACAAGTCACTGACACTTGCTGTTCAGATAAGGCTACTGCTGTTCCTAGCATATTCTTGCAAGTGATCCTCCTGTACATCAAGAAATCCTGGAATTCAGCATACACTGCTGCTCCTAATACTGGATTCATGCATTTTCTGAACTGCTTCAAAATGTTGGACTCAATTTCTTGTTTACACAGTGAGGCTCATTAGCAGGACAGCTTTCTTTTGAAATTAATCATGAAGGCATTTGCATATGACAAGTACTATTCTGGAAGTCACAAATTTCATATTCCTGGGCTCATTAATATTGGAAGATGGTGATTTTCCCAGTAATAAAATATGTCTGTGAGTGTTTGACACATATCTCTCAACCTCTTAGAGCTAGAAATCTAGACAAAGCCATAAATAATGGGGCGACAAAGGCCCAAAATAGGGACAATTTTTAAATATTGTTCTTACAAACTTAGAAAGTTGCTAGAATAACAGTTTTTGTGTTGGCATGAATTTTCTGGTAGGCATGAAGTCTGAAACTGAAATGGCTGTCATTATTTCCTGAGTTCAATCTTTAATAACTTGCCACTGATTTGCCAGAAAACAATTTTATGAAATATGGACCAAAAATATGTGGCAAAAATCTGGGCATTCTGGGAAAATCTGTACAGTTGAGAGGTATGGTTTGACAATAAGTGTTATGATTATGTGCTGGAAGCTCAATAATTTTGAACTGCTGATCTGGAGAAAACTTTTTGAGAATTCTGTGGATTGCAAGAAGACCATATTAATCAACTTAAGGAAATAAATCCTGTCTGTTCATTGAAGGGAATAACAGCAACACTAAAACTCAAATAACTCTGGCCAGTCATTGCTTTGATTATATGAACCTTTGTTAAAAAGGGGGATACCTTTCTTCTTTAATAGCTTACCCACATTTGCCATAGCTTTCTTCTCAAGAAACAATCTTTTAATTTCACGGCTGAAATTGACATCTTCAGAAATCTCTAAGCCCAGGAAAATAAAATCTGTGACTTCCTTCCCTTGTCCTCTATCTATTTGTAAAGAACTGATATGACTGGATGGTACAGAAGGAATTCAGAAATATTTAGTGTACAACATTATGTGAAATAACAAGATGGGTAGTGTCGCCCGGGGTGTGTATGTGGGGGAGTATTAACTGACACATAGCACAAAGACACTACGCAGAAGACACTGATGCACTGACCACAGAAAGTAAAAGAAGGAGAGAGTGACAAGAGGTAAGAGACATAACTTGTGTTACTGAAGTAATGAATATAAACTTGCAAGAGGTCAAACAGGCAGTGGTAACAGACGGGCCTGTCATACTACATTCCCTGAATTTATGAAGAGTCAGACTCCAGTAACTGACTAAGCAAGAACAATGAGCACAGCATGATAAAAAAACTGCAGAGAAAGGGAAGGTGTACCATGTCGGGCTAGTCAGCCAGAACTGAAAAGGCATAACAAAGTCACAAGACCACCTTCCTATCTTAAAGACTACATTAAGTATTATTAAAGTACCATAAATGTATGTTATATTCTAACTATAAGGGACAGGTAGATAACAATGTATCATGCCTAGCTAGATAAGTATATCTATATCTATATCTGTATATATATATATATATATATATATATATATATATATATATATATATATATATATATATATATATATATAGGTAGGTACTAGGCTATCGGCCCAAGGGCCTATGCAAGCCTAGCCAACAAGGTTCCCTGGCTTACGCCACCCAAGAAAGTTATTTTCCTGTGCCACTGTCGAGCAGAGACACAGAAGTGATCCCCGGGGTGTATTTCCTATTTCCCATCCACTCATCAAGATTTTTCTTGAAGAGTGCTAATGAAGAACTTTGCTTGACATAGATGGGTAGCCTGTTCCAGAGTATAGGAAGTCTCTGGGATAGGAATCTATCCCTCCAGCATGTCCTGTTTATTGTGGTGACAAGGTTTAGGTCCCTAAAGCATGCAGCTCAGAGGGATTGGGATTTCTTTAGGTGTAGCATGTCCAACAGCTCTGGGTTTGATATAGCTTTATATGTTAGGCAGAGATCACCTCTGAGTAGGCGATATGCTATGGAGTAAAGCTGGAGTTTTTTGAGGCGGTCAGTGTAGGGCATTTGTTTGAGTCCAGTAATCCTCTTTGTGAGGTACTTCTGTGGCCTTTCCAGCTGCTGCAGATGTCTAGTGAGGTACATTCCAAAAGGGGCGTTGTACTCTATAATGGGTCTAATGAGTGATGAGTAGAGGGTAACGATGACCTCTTTTTTCCTGGACAAGAACCCTTTTATGATGAGGTGTGCCACGTAGAAGGACTTCCTGACTACTGTGGCGATGTGACTATCAAAGGAGAGACTACTGTCCACCTGGGTCCCAAGGTCTCTTATCACGCATTCAATGTTAAGTAGATTGCTGCCTATGTGGTAGTTCATGGGTACAGAGGTTTTACCAAAGGGGATGACACTGCACGTTTTGGCATTGAGCTTGAGGCCATGGCTCTGACACCAGGCATCTGTCTCAGAGAGGCCCTTCTGTAGGATGTTCACATCATTTGGGGACTTGACTATGGCTCCTAGTTTGCAGTCATCTGAGAACTTCGTTAACCAAAGGCCTTCTGTGTTAGCCTGTACTTCAGAGAAGTAGATACCAAACAGGAGCGGTCCCAGGACGGAACCCTGTGGTACTCCACTTGTCAGTGGTTTGATGTCAGATTTGGAGTCTGCAACTTTTACAGTGTGGGTTCTGTCAGTGAGCCAGTTGGCAACCCATCTTGTGACGTAGGGATTTATGCCTAGTTTATTGAGTTTAGCTATAATTCCAGAATGGGGGATGGTGTCAAAAGCCATGGCGAGGTCAAGATAGGCTGTGTGAACCACTTTACCCTCATCGACAGCTTTGGTGACTGCCTCAAAGAAGTCGATCAGGTTCAGGAGGCATGATCTGCCTTTCACAAACCCAAACTGGGTGGGATCCAGAGTTTGGAGGTTACCAATGTCTTTGTTTATGAGTTCCATGATGATATGTTCCATGGCTTTGCAGACCAAGCTCGTCAGGCTAATAGGTCTATAGTTCCCAGGATCAGTGATGGCTCCCCCTTTCTGGAGTGGGATAACTGTTGCTGTGCGCCATTCAGTGGGCATAAAGCCTGATGCGAGGCTATTATTGAACATGGTGCTTAAGTGGGGAGCCAGTTCATTCTGAAGTTCGTGTAAAACGCAGCCTGGGATGTTGTCCGGTCCCATGGATGCTGTGTTTTTGGCTTTAGAGAGTGCAGCTTTCACCTGCGCAGTTGTGATTACAGGGACTCTGCATTCTTCCTGTATAGATATGGGCCCTTTAGGGGGGGGGGTAAAGTTAGCACTGAACCTATCTGCCAGGATGTTGGCAATATCAGTTGGTTCTGTAATTTTCATGCCTTTGTGCTGTAACTCAGAGCAGATCTGGGTGTTGCCATTGAGATTCTTGACATAGCTATAGAATGCTTTGTGGTTGTCCTTGGAATGAGTGGCAATTTTATTTTAATAGCTAGCTTTGGAGGATCTTATAAGGGATCTCAGCTTCTTACTGAGGCTGACCAGGGAGCTCCTCCACTCATGGGATTTTACTCTCTTTTGCAACAGTTTCTTCCTTCTGTTGTACAGTTTGTTTATGGCAGGGGACCACCAGATTGGCTTCCTTTTTTTGGAGGATAACGTCTTGATTCTGTTTGGGATAGCACGATCCATGCACTCATGTAGGTGCTTATAGAGCGCATTTGTGTAGGATTCAGCAGTTGTAACTGTATTGTCCATCTGCATGGGTGTCATGAAATTCACTACTTCTGTCTTAAGAAGCATGAAGTTGGCTATGGAGAAATTTATTACTGTGGTTTCCTTAATGGGGGGTGGGGGTGGGATGTGGATATCGAGGGTGATTAGCTTATGGTCGGATCGGACCAACGAGGAGTTGACTTCAGGTGTGGAACACCAGTCACTCATATTGGTAATGACTAGGTCTAGGATATTGTTGCCCCTGGTGGGGGTGTGGATAAGTTGATCTAGGGCATTGGAGTTTATGAATTCCAGAAAGCGTTGCGCTAAGGAGTTAGTACATGAGTAGTTTTCCCAGTTAATGGTGGGGTAGTTGAAGTCGCCCATTATTAGGGTGTTTGGTTGAACCCTAATATTTTCCAGTACATCAAGAAAAGAGGAGTGGGAATCCTGGGGCATGGTGGGGGATCTGTAGCAAGCTACAATTTGGATTGCAGTTTTACCAAGAGTTAGTTGCACTTGGATAACCTCGGATGCATTATGCTGAGCAACTAGCCTGGAGGTGTGGATATCCTTAATGAATATATAAAAATATAGATACACACACACACACACACACACATATATATATATATATATATATATATATATATATATATATATATGTATATATAAATATGTATGGGTCTACTACCGTAGATCGAAATTATACTACTTCGAAATACGATAGTAGTGTCCCACTAACGCGAAAGTGCACTTCAACGAAAGTGCACTTTCGCAAATGTCACTAGAACGAACGAAGGGTTAGGGTTTGGGTAATAGATAGTGGATAGCTAGTATGGCTATCCACTATCCTTAACCCAAGCCCTAACCCTAAGGTGCGTGACTACCACACCACAGTGCAGGAAACTGTATTTCCTCCACTGAGCAGTAGTTAAGGACCTATTTCTTGTACTGTGGTGCAGTAGTCACGCACCTTAGGGTTAGGCCTTGGGTTAAGGATAGTGGATAGCCCTACTAGCTATCCACTATCCTTAACCCAAGCCCTAACCCTAAGGTCCGTCACTACCGCACCACAGTGCAGGAAATGTCCTGTTCGACTTAATGACTTTCGCGAAAGTGCACTTTCGTTGAAGTGCACTTTTGCGTTAGTGGGACACTACTATCGTATTTTGAAATAGTGTAATTTCGATCTACGGTAGTAGACCCATATATGTGTGTGTATATATATATATATATATATATATATATATATATATATATATATATATATATACTATCTGCCCGAGGGCATTTATAAGCCTAGCCAGAGTGTGTCGGCTTTTGCAGCCTCATTGATTAATTAACTGATCCTCTGTCAAGCAGAGCCAATGAAGGGATCCCAGGGGTGTATTTTCTGTTACCCATCCACTCGTCAAGGTTTCTCCTGAAGAGTGTTCGTGAGGGGCTCTGCCTAATGTAGCTTGGAATTTTGTTCCAAAGCATGGGAAGTCTCTGTGACAGAAATCTATCCCTCCAGCAAGTTCTATTTATTGTTGTGGTGAGGTTTAGCTCACTAGAGCGCGTGGCTCGCAGTGACTTGGATTTCTTTAGGTGGAGCATGTCCATGAATTCTGAGTTGGACATGGCTTTGTAAGTCAGGCAGAGATCACCTCTAAGTAAGCGATATGCCACTGAGTACAGCCGGAGTTTTTTCAGTCGGGCTGCATAGGACATATGTTTGAGGCCAGTAATCCTCTTGGTGAGGTACTTTTGTGGTCTTTCCAGCTGTTGGAAGTGTCTAGTGAGGTACATCCCAAATGGGGCATTGTACTCTATGATGGGTCTGATGAGTGACGAGTAGAGGGGCACTATAACCTCTTTATTTCTAGATGCGAACCCCTTAGTAATTAGATGGGCCACATAGAAGGATTTCCTAACTACTTTGGCACTATGACTGTCAAAGGAGAGATTACTATCTAAAGATACAATATATACCTATAATGACAGTGCCATATATATATTTTATTTATGTATCTAGATATATATATTGTTTATACTTCATTTTTATTATTTTTTATATTGTCATATATATATATTTTTTGATTTTGTATATATATTGATCCTTTATGCTTAGGCTTTTACTTATACACTGGAATTGTGCATATAATTAGATTCGTATTTGATTATTTGATATTTATCTATTTATTTATTTAAGAAATTAATATTCATTCTAGAATTTGACATGAGTAACTTATGCATTTTAGGAAGAAAAAATGAGATACACATTCATTTTTAATAATAGTATATATATAATATATATTTTTTAAAATATCACAATAACACCTTGTAGTTCAGCTCCCCTCTGTCCATACATATTGTTCTTTATCAACACTTTATATTGGTGTTAGACTATTTTATTTGATATGTAAGAAAAGGTTTATAGTAAGATCAGTGTTCTACTTGATTCTATTTTCTCTATATTTCATTATATTATTTAATTTATACATGGTCATTGTGAGAGTTAAGAGAATGCCAGTAAGAAATGTTTACTTTTACAACAAAATGTATACAAAAGCTGCTTTTCATTTTAGTAACCAAGTATTACAGTATATAACCTATGCGACATAGCTTTAAATAAGTTTGATGCTTTTAGAAGGAATGATGTAATTAAGTAATTAATTAATTGATTAATTAGTTATGTTATACTGCTATCAGATATTGGGAATTGGAATTTATTTTTGTTCAAAATTGGGTACAGCACATTGTCCACTACAAAAGATTCTTGGACGATATATGCATTTTATGGAAAGGTACTTACTATGATTTTATAAACTTTATAGATTATATTAATGAATCCACAAATTTTTTAAAATTTACCTATGAAATTAACCCAAACCAACTGCACTACTTAGACATTAATCTAATGAAAAACAACGTTACAAAAAACTTTGAATCTAGTGTCTATAGAAAGAACACTTATTCTAACATGTTTTTACATTTTGACAGCAGTCACCCATACTTTCAAAAAAAGGGCATTCTCAAAGGACAGTTTATTAGGGCATCAAGAATTTGCAGTACAGACCATTTATTCCAAATAGAAATAGAATATTTAAAGACCCTTTTCCTAGAGAAAAAATATCCCTTAAGCCTAATCGAAACTGTAACGAATGAAATCAAAACTAAAAGAAATGACAAATACATCCCACTTTTAAATACTCAAACAATGAACAACATAAAAACAATTGACAATAAGGAACAATATAAAAATCAAGCATTTGCATACACTTATAGCAGTGACAACAAAGAAATAGAAGCCATTATTTCAAAATATTGGCCAATATTAACTAATAATCATGAAATCAACAAGACAGTTCCACCAAAACCAAAGTTTATAAGAAAGAAAAACAATAACCTTAAAAGTTTGTTTGAAAAGAAATAGGCAATTACCCAAACAACACCAAATTGATGAGGGGTACCTATAAATGTGGGGCCTGTAATCAATGTAGTTTTATGTTGAACAGCACAGGCTTATACTTAAAATCTAGAAAGTTTGGGTTATACTCACTAGGACATTACAACTGCAATTCTAAAGGCATAATTTATCTTGGAATATGTCAACACTGTTTATCCTTTTACATAGGAAAAACAGAGCGAACATTAAAAAGAAGAGTGTATGAACATTCGTATGAAATTAAAACAAAAAGAAACAAATGCCTTCTTTAAACATTCCTTAACATGTAAACAAATGAATATAAAATTTTTAGTACTGGAACAAGTAAAAAATGATATTAGAGGGGGTGACTGGGAAACATCCCTGGAATATAGGGAATTAATCTGGCAAATCAAACTTAATGCTGCAAAAGCACCAGGGATGAATGAGCAGGTCAGTATAAGTAGTGTATTAAAACAAAGAAGAGCAAAGTTATAAATCAAACAAAACATAACAAAATAAGTTAAAAACATTTCTGATATCAAACACATAACTTTTAAAAGTTTTAACAATTTTAATATTTTTAATTATTTATTTACCTATTTTACAAAATAAAAGATAGTATGTACAAATATTTATTCAATATTTAATATTTAATATTTATTACTTAATACTTAATATCTAATATTTAATATGTAATATTTACTCTTAACTTTTATAAATTTTGGTTTGGGTTCATTTTCCAACATAGAATTGGTATTTATTAATTGGAATATAAAATCATTTTACATACACAATAAGAATAAAAATATTAAAAAAACATAATGGTATGGATTTATTTTATATAGGTGATTATCATCAGTAAATACAACAGACATGATAACTTAAAACAATAACATAATAACCAAAATTCTATTTGTCTGATGAAAATATTTAGTTTTATATAAAAAATAAAACATGGTATGGCTTCCATAAAAAGCAAATGTTTCAGTGCAACAGTACCGACCCGATCCTACATTGTAAATGTATGGTGAATTCCACAAATGACCAGCATTAGAAAACGCCAACTGCTACTTATTAAATTGAATGAGTCTAATATCACGCAAACAACTAATCAAATTTTACTGCAATCAATGGCAACATTTCTAAAAGGAAAGCATTTTTACAATCAGGTATAAGGACTAGGAAAGGTAATATACATTGCAAAACTAAGGCAATATTTATTAACGTGCCCACTCTTTAGCGGTATTACAGAACACCATAGGAACCTTTAACATAACAGGTTTTACACAAGGAATACAGCTTTAATTTAAAGAAATTCTTTTTAAAAATTGTCTTAATTGACGCAGTTAGGGAAACAATTAAGCAACCATGTGGTATATAAAAAGACAGGTTGCAGAGTAAAAAAACATCTTGAAAAAGCCCGGGAGAGCCCGGGCGAAAGCGCTTGACTAACTGATTTTATACTATGTTTGGATTGCTGTTTAATGAAAGATTCAATTCTACATTAGACTTTGATCAACTAGATTTTTATTGTGTTCGGATTGCTGTTTAATGAAAGATATAACTCTACATTAGACTTTTGAGCACATTTTTACTCAATATTGGATGTTCTGCTTTTTACCAAAATAAACGGAAATTATTTATACAACGTTGGTTCCGTTCCGTTTTCTGCTGTTGCAGTATCGTTTTTAACCTGAGGGTTGTCCTGCATTGTTCTTGGTCGCTTACTAGTTTCTCTACATGGCGGAAGACGTAGGAACCTCTGATTTTAACAAAACACCGGATATTCTTATTGAAGACGACAACGGAGATGACAACGCACCGGTAACACGGGGAGAATTTAGGCAAGTGATTTGCCTACTCTCACAACTGAGTGGATTGCTAACTAAAGATAACAACACCAACGATAAGACATTACCACCTAACCAACAAGAACTTGTGGTCGATAAGGAACCGACAGTTAAAAGGAAAAGACTTTCCACTGAAGTATTCGAAGAAGACCGGGTGCACAACCAGAATTCGCAGGCTACAAGAAATAAAACTCCACACTTAAACCCGGGTCAACAGAACAACGATTTCAACCTGAAAAAATGGACAAGCAAACATTTTATGTTTGCACAAGGTACTGTAAAGCAAAATTACAATGCCCAAAATAACAATGCTGAACATTTAGTAAGTGAACTAAACAATAAATTGTATTCATACAAAACGGCTCAAATGGAAATTGACTATTTGACTGAATGCATAAGGGTCGAACGCATTCCAAAAGGGCTACGATGCAATAGACTGCCAAATAATGCACAACCTGGCACAAAACTATTTGATGAAATTACTGCTTTGTACAATAGAACAGGAATAGAGATGTTAAAATTAATGATTAATGATTATGAAAGTAAAGCTGCAGTGTTGTTGAAAGATATTGACAAATTGAATGAAAGTATTACTAATAATAGGAATTTTAGTGGAATTAAACATGATTATGAACAAGCATTTAAAGAGGTAGATGACCATTGCAACAGAGTAGTTATGAGAAAAATAAAAAAACTTGAAAGAGATCTTGAAGAATATAAAAATGGTACAGCATATTGTTTTAACAAAAAAAGTAGAATTGCCTCAACCAGACAAAATTACCAGGGGGGGGCATCTAACAATGAAATGGAAGGAAATGAAAATAATGAATGGACAGAGGTCCCAAGGAGGAGTGAAAGATTGGCACAAAAAAGTAATTATGGTACTAAACAGGTTTTTCAGCAAGCACCAGGAAGACAAGGGAATCGAGAAGTAAATCAGCCAATGCAAATGTGGAACAGATTCAGGAGATAACCACTAACAACATAGGGGCGACAAGAATGAACCACCTTGAAAACCAGGACAATAATACCAACAGGGCTGGCCACGCATGTACCATAGAAACACAAGATAACCTCTCCATATACAACTTCACCGATGTGGAAATTAATGAAACATTTTTTGAACTTTTCAAAAAAGGATTACACTTTGTACCCGATACCCCCATAAACATAACCAACATTATTATTGATTTAAAATTATTTTTGAGGCAATTAAACTTAGGTATTTATTTTGGTAACACACACGACAAGCAACAAGGTTTACACAGGAAAAGCACATTCAACCCCCCATTGCACTCCTCACTAAAGATATATGAGGAATTAGTGGAAAATGAATTTAGAGAACTAGATAGGGAAACCAAACATAAAGAATCTGACAATTTCCCAGAAGAATATAACAGACTGTTAACAACACTAAAAAAGGAAAGAATAAGAGTGATGAAAACAGATAAAGGGGGTGGGATAGTATTGATGTACCAACAAATATATGAAGCATTTATTCACAATATGTTGCATGATACGGAACAATATACACAAATTTCCATTAATGAAAGAAACATAGCATATAGCAAGATTAAATATTATTTAGAAGATCACCTGTTGCAAGGAGCAATAAACGAACAGCTATTTAATTATTTATTAGTACAAAAACCACTAACTCCTGTTATTTTTGGAATACCAAAAGTTCATATGGGCCTTCAACCATTAAAATTTAGGCCAATAGTAGCAGGAGCAAAAGGCATCACCGAACCTTTAGGAAAATACATTGACAACATGACAAAAAAGTGTATAGCATCACTTGAATGTATCTGCAAAGACTCTTGGGAATTTTTAAAGGGAATAAAAAATGATTTCTTTGCAGAAACACAATTTCTGGTCACTATTGACATAGTCAACCTATTTCCAAGTATCCCACACGAAATAGGACTTGAATGGTTCAATGAAATGTTAGTTAAGCTCACGAATTTTAGTGGGGACACCATTAAATTAATAGCAGAATTTATGGGGATTGTTTTAAACAATAACTTTTTAATTTTTAATGGTGAACTTTTTAAACAAAACAAGGGAGTAGCCATGGGAACACCATGTGCATCAGCATACGCTAACCTTGTGTTGCACCATTGGGAATTGGAATTTATTTTTGTTCAAAATTGGGTACAGCACATTGTCCACTACAAAAGATTCTTGGACGATATATGCATTTTATGGAAAGGTACTTACTATGATTTTATAAACTTTATAGATTATATTAATGAATCCACAATTTTTTTAAAATTTACCTATGAAATTAACCCAAACCAACTGCACTACTTAGACATTAATCTAATGAAAAACAACGTTACAAAAAACTTTGAATCTAGTGTCTATAGAAAGAACACTTATTCTAACATGTTTTTACATTTTGACAGCAGTCACCCATACTTTCAAAAAAAGGGCATTCTCAAAGGACAGTTTATTAGGGCATCAAGAATTTGCAGTACAGACCATTTATTCCAAATAGAAATAGAATATTTAAAGACCCTTTTCCTAGAGAAAAAATATCCCTTAAGCCTAATCGAAACTGTAACGAATGAAATCAAAACTAAAAGAAATGACAAATACGTCCCACTTTTAAATACTCAAACAATGAACAACATAAAAACAATTGACAATAAGGAACAATATAAAAATCAAGCATTTGCATACACTTATAGCAGTGACAACAAAGAAATAGAAGCCATTATTTCAAAATGTTGGCCAATATTAACTAATAATCATGAAATCAACAAGACAGTTCCACCAAAACCAAAGTTTATAAGAAAGAAAAACAATAACCTTAAAAGTTTGTTTGAAAAAGAAATAGGCAATTACCCAAACAACACCAAATTGATGAGGGGTACCTATAAATGTGGGGCCTGTAATCAATGTAGTTTTATGTTGAACAGCACAGGCTTATACTTAAAATCTAGAAAGTTTGGGTTATACTCACTAGGACATTACAACTGCAATTCTAAAGGCATAATTTATCTTGGAATATGTCAACACTGTTTATCCTTTTACATAGGAAAAACAGAACGAACATTAAAAAGAAGAGTGTATGAACATTCGTATGAAATTAAAACAAAAAAAGAAACAAATGCCTTCTTTAAACATTCCTTAACATGTAAACAAATGAATATAAAATTTTTAGTACTGGAACAAGTAAAAAATGATATTAGAGGGGGTGACTGGGAAACATCCCTGGAATATAGGGAATTAATCTGGCAAATCAAACTTAATGCTGCAAAAGCACCAGGGATGAATGAGCAGGTCAGTATAAGTAGTGTATTAAAACAAAGAAGAGCAAAGTTATAAATCAAACAAAACATAACAAAATAAGTTAAAAACATTTCTGATATCAAACACATAACTTTTAAAAGTTTTAACAATTTTAATATTTTTAATTATTTATTTACCTATTTTACAAAATAAAAGATAGTATGTACAAATATTTATTCAATATTTAATATTTAATATTTAATATTTATTACTTAATACTTAATATCTAATATTTAATATGTAATATTTACTCTTAACTTTTATAAATTTTTGGTTTGGGTTCATTTTCCAACATAGAATTGGTATTTATTAATTGGAATATAAAATCATTTTACATACACAATAAGAATAAAAATATTAAAAAAACATAATGGTATGGATTTATTTTATATAGGTGATTATCATCAGTAAATACAACAGACATGATAACTTAAAACAATAACATAATAACCAAAATTCTATTTGTCTGATGAAAAATATTTAGTTTTATATATAAAAAATAAAACATGGTATGGCTTCCATAAAAAGCAAATGTTTCAGTGCAACAGTACTGACCCGATCCTACATTGTAAATGTATGGTGAATTCCACAAATGACCAGCATTAGAAAACGCCAACTGCTACTTATTAAATTGAATGAGTCTAATATCACGCAAACAACTAATCAAATTTTACTGCAATCAATGGCAACATTTCTAAAAGGAAAGCATTTTTACAATCAGGTATAAGGACTAGGAAAGGTAATATACATTGCAAAACTAAGGCAATATTTATTAACGTGCCCACTCTTTAGCGGTATTACAGAACACCATAGGAACCTTTAACATAACAGGTTTTACACAAGGAATACAGCTTTAATTTAAAGAAATTCTTTTTAAAAATTGTCTTAATTGACGCAGTTAGGGAAACAATTAAGCAACCATGTGGTATATAAAAAGACAGGTTGCAGAGTAAAAAAACATCTTGAAAAAGCCCGGGAGAGCCCGGGCGAAAGCGCTTGACTAACTGATTTTATACTGTGTTTGGATTGCTGTTTAATGAAAGATTCAATTCTACATTAGACTTTGATCAACTAGATTTTTATTGTGTTCGGATTGCTGTTTAATGAAAGATATAACTCTACATTAGACTTTTGAGCACATTTTTACTCAATATTGGATGTTCTGCTTTTTACCAAAATAAACGGAAATTATTTATACAACGTTGGTTCCGTTCCGTTTTCTGCTGTTGCAGTATCGTTTTTAACCTGAGGGTTGTCCTGCATTGTTCTTGGTCGCTTGCTATCAGATATATAAGACATGGGTCACTACACTGTTTTAAACTTGTCTGAAGAAGCGTGCATTGGTAGCACGCGAAAGCGCTTACTCTTTTGGATTTTATGAAATAAAAGCTGTTATATCGTTCGTGGTGGTGGTCTACCTTCTTTTTTGATTTTGAGAGATTACTATCTACCTGGGTCCCCAGATCTCATTACCTCTTCTGCATTAAGGGGGCTGCCACCTATGTGGTAATTCGTGGTTGTTTTGTTTTTCCCAAACAGGATGACTATGCATTTTTTGGCATTTAGCTTGAGGCCATGACTTTGACACCAGGTGTCCATCTCAGTAAGCCCTTTTGGAGGATGCCCATGTCATCTTATATCCTATATCTTATATCTTGTATCTTGTATCGTGTGTGTGTGTGTGTGTGTGTGTGTGTGTGTGTGTGTATATATATATATAAATATATATATATATATATATATATATATATATATATATATATATATATATATGTGTGTATATATTTATGTGTATATATATGTATGCCTATATATCTATACTGTACACACACACACACACACACACACACACACACATATATATATATATATATATATATATATATATATATATATATATATATATCTGTATCAAAAACTAATCTGCAAGCTGGTAGAAGCCGAGCTACTCTCTTCTACATGCACACAGAATTATGTGTTTACTTCTGGTGCTTGGAATAGACAGTCTTCAAGGGAACATTTCTGTTTATTGCTGGACAACTGATCAACAATCAAAATGATGTCACTGACAGAAAACCAGTGTTTTGTCATGTCAATTAAACTTGGAGAAGAGCAAGAAGGTAAGTGTTGCATTTTTGTCACATTCTCCACATTTATGTGTGTACTACACACAAATGAATGTGCACACGTCAACACACACACGCACACATGCACACAATCACGTGTATACACACACACACACACACACACACACACACACACACATACACATAAATATATACTGTTCAGGAGTCTGAGGACTTGATTCATACCAGGATGTACAGGGGGCATACCCTCCTCTGCATAAAACATGTTTTGCCATCTTTGAACATTCCCTGTTTTGAGTAGCAGCCTCCCAAGACTCTATATATTTTGGGTTGAATAACCATGTGTCGATTAAATAAGTATTGATTACTCATAGTAATCAAAGTCCTCAGTTATATTCTTCTTTTTGTTAACCATAATTCTTGGTACAGGCACACACCTGAGATATCATACAGCTGTAATGACAGGTCAGAAATTACAGTTAGCACTGAGCTAATAGACATTTTTTTCTGTAGCTTTAATGAGATTTAGACACTGCATGTTGTACTTGGCAAATGCTTGGATATGTCCATATCTGTCATCCTGTTAGAGCAAGGAATCTGGACAAAGTCACAAATAATGGGAGGACAAAGGTCCAAATATAGGGACACTTTTTAAATGTTGCTCTTACAAGGTTAGAAAGTTGACAGAATAACAGGTTCTACATTACTATAAATTTTCTGAAGGGTATGAAGTCAGAAACTCAAATGTTTGACATTATTTTTTGACTTCAGTCCTCAATGATTTCCTGTTATTTGCCAGAAAATCACAATTTTATGAGAAACAGACAAAAAAATGAGGCAAAAATCTGGGCATTCTGTGAAAATCCAGACAGTTGAGAGGTATGAAATTGTGACCGGGTTAAATCCCCTTGTCATGCACACTGTTACTGAAGTCTTACTGCTGTTTTTAGTGCTCAACATTGCTCGACTTCACTCTTACACATTTAACTTTCTTTCCTCTCTTCTGTGTATCCACTGTCATACAGTTCATCAGTTTTAATCTTTCTTTGCTCCTTTATTCATATTAAAATATTTTGACTCCTTCCTTGATGGATTAAATTATATTTTCATCCATTCACAGCTTTGGTGTTTTGACTGTCCTATCATTTCAATTCTATTTTAAGAGGTATCCTTCCCTTTCTTCCCCTTCTCTGTTGTATTATATTTCTTAAAAGTTATAAGCCTTTTTCTTTAGTTTTGAAACCTCCTTATTTGGGAAATACAATATTTTATCTATTTATTTTGTATGTGTGACTGACTGAGTGAATAAGTGTGTGACTGTATCCTGCAAAGGGCTGATACCTCATTTGTATGAATTTTGATCAGAACCTTTTACCCATTGAGTACCAATATTACCGTTGGCTCCTCAGTAACCTAGAAATGGATTAAGTGGTAGCTAGAAAATGAATGAACGTATCTGAAAACCGTAAAAGCCAAATGGAAGCACACAAGTGTGTTTATGGACACTGTGTAGTTAAATAAAGCTACTTAGAGGAATCATTACCAATTACTAGGTGTATGAGATTTCATGCATTTCTCGGCAGTCAAGTATTGTTTAATCCTGGAGTCAGAATTAGGGCTTTTACAAAATAACATGAAGTAAAATGTTTGGTGCAATATTATTTGCATACACACATACATACATACAACTAAATCAAGCGTGAGCATTAATGCTCTTCTAGCCTGCCAGTATATACCAAAACAGCTGCTTCCATAATACATGGGTGGGCTGTTCTTAAAAATATCTAAACTAGGGCTTGTTTTAATGTAGTTTGGTAATCTGTTCCATGCATCAGCTACTCTCTCAGAGAACCAATTAGTACACTTCTCATTCCTATAGAATCTCCTACATAGGTTGTATGAGAATTCTCTACTATTTTTAGATAACCCCAAAAATTCTCAGAGGTAGTTGTTGCTAAATGCCCTATATACCTGAATATGATCCCCTCTTAAATATCTATATGTGACACTGTACAAGTTCAGATATATTAGCCTTTCATAATGACTTAAATTTTCACACTCATGGTTGCCCTTGGTATATTTTCACTGTACTCTGTCCAGTTTACTCATGCTTGTTTTCTTATAAGATTTCCATATTGTTATTCCATATTCAAGTTTGGGTCGGATGTAATTAACAAACAATGACTTTAGCAATTCTGATTTCTTAGACTTTATAAATCCTTTTATGCAACCTATAGTTCTATAACAATCAATAACCAATTGGTTGACATGATTAGAAAAACTCAAAGCTAGATCTACCCATATACCAATGTCCTTAAATGAATCTACAATTTCAATCACTGTGTGCTATATTAAATATTCACCTTTCAATTTATGTCTCTCAAGTCTTATATGCTTAGCTTGTGATATAATTATCAGCATGTTATTCTCCTGTACTCAAATGGTCAATTTAGTCAAGTTCTTTTGCAGACATGCCATATCTGTAACACATGTAATCAGGTTACCCATCTACATACGGACTGTAGAACACCTCAGGTGAAAAAGATAGATCTGAAAAATACAATCTAAACAAGTATCTGTTTAGTACAGAGTCCTGTGGGACACTCTGACTATAACCTCGAATTTCACCTGTCTAATTGCTGTATGATACTTGCCATGTCCTGTTTGTATGCCTAGCAGCTATCCATCTTAGAGTGCACCAATATCTAGTTGTTCTAATTTATTGATCAGTGTTTTGTGTATGACCCTGTCAAATGCTGAAGTTAAATCTATATAAATTATATCGCAGCACAATTTTCCATTCATACTGTTATTATATTGTTACAGAACATTGCGTTACAGGTGGTAATAGATATATTTTTCAACATATTCATGCTGATATATGTACACTGTATGGGAGATGCTGATTTCTGAGACTACCTTTTGGTGTAAGTATCACTTTTGTCAAATGTTGGAGTAGTCATTTAAGGGAAGAACAACAGTCTATGTAGATGACTTCTTAGTATGGGACACTAACTGTAAACACAGGATATCTAAGTCATGTACTGTTGGAAACTATTTAAAGATATCTAATTATAAAAAAAATGATGTGATTGCTTTCAAGAAAGTAAGTTTCGAAGATGTGATAAAATTGAATGCAGTAAGACCAGATGAAACAAAACAGAAACCATTCAGAAATTGATTTTGGTCAATTTGTGGAATCCTGTATCTATCTATCTATCTATCTATCTATCTATCTATCTATCTATCTATCTATCTATCTATCTATATACACACACACACACACACACATATATATATATATATATATATATATATATATATATATATACACACACACACACACATCTATATATATATATATATATATATATATATATATATATATATATATATATATATATGTGTGTGTGTGTATATCAGTGTGTGTATGTGTCTGACCCTACGTTTGTAACACTGAAAGTTTAGTTAAGAAGATTGTTTTGTGAAACCTCCAGTTCAACTCAGGATGATAGCATTTGTTTTTTGTTTTGCGGGATCACTATATAATGTGAAGAGGGATTTTGCCCTTTCTCCATTGCTTAGCAATCTCAGATTTTATATATATATATAAAATTAGCAGGGGATGGGGGTTGGGGCCTTGCATGAAATGTTTCTTTTTTTTATTTGAATTTTTTGTGGTTGATGTAGTATATGCCAATTTAGTTAGATGATCATGTAGTGAAACAGATAGATAGATAGATAGATAGATAGATAGATAGATAGATAGATAGATAGATAGATAGATAGATGTGTGTGTTTAGGGAGAGAGCTACCATTTCAGTAAATTTATTAGAAACATGACAGACCTTACAATACAACTCTGAAAATGATCACATAATGTTGTGTTATTGCATGTGGAACAAATGACATACAGACAGTTAAAATTTTAATCAATAGTTTACACAATCAAGAGCTGCAAAACATGTTGTGAAGAAATCAGTTAAAACACCGAGACTACAGAAACAGGATTTGGTGTAGTGATCTGCTAGAGCAGGCTCCAGTAACATGCACTTCAAAAGTAATGACTGAAATACACAAAAATGTCCTCTAACTGACATAAATGCAAGGACTGTGTTTGGCATGGATGGCTTTTTATCATATTTTTTTATGCAGTAATCTTAGCAGAAAATGGCCATCAGACACTGGAGATTATGTTAAGAAAAACAATATATGATGCCTCAGCAAGAGACTTAAGACTGCAAAAAGTCAGATTGATATAAATTATAAAGCTAGAAAAAAGGAAAACATTCCAGAAGAAATGTTAGTAGCATAACTGCAACTTCCTAAGTGTCAAAAAAGTCTTTTAACACTTTCTATTCCCAGGCAATTTCCCATTCAAGTGCTAACCAAGCCCAAGCCTGCTTAGCTTCAGAGATCAGACAAAATCAGTGCATTCAGTGCGGCATGGCCAGTGATAGTAAAGCATCTATCAATTACTGCTGAAGATCTAAATAAAGAAGTTTGAGTTGCAAACAAGAAAGTAAACTAAGTACCTGAAAGCCCACTGAAAAATTAAAGTTAATGTAGCTATAGAATACATTAAAAAAGCAATTTACAGAGCAAAAACGTGCAAATATGTCTTGTTAAAAAGATAAAAGCTTTTCCCCCTTAAGGTGCATGAGAAAATAAAAGTTAAGCATAATGTGTTGCTTTTAGTTTTAGATACAAACAAGGAAACAGAGAGTGAAAAAATAGAAACAGACAATGAAGATGAAACTAAAAGGCAAGGGGACAAGAGAATCACAAGGCCCTAAAGCAACAAGTATGTATACCACAACTGATGCCTAGAGTGATAAAACCAAAGGTGGGATAGAAAAAAATCTGCAAGAATAGAGGTAAAACTAATACCAGAAATGGTGATATTTCTATAAAGTTACAAAAAAAAAACATGTCTGTAACCAGAACAGACAGCTAATATATAGCAGAATGAAAAGTGGATTCCAGTGATAGTTAAAAGAATCACAGAACAGCTTACATCATGTGTGGTTAGAACAGTAGAAGGACAGAGGTAACTGCAGATTCCTCAACAAGTGACCATCATGGCATGACATATTGACTAGAAAAGAAAAGGGTTGGACTATTAGACTTGGACTGTTTCCACCGGGTCTAAATGAACATTTGTAATTCTTAATAATTTATGTATCATTTTTGGTTTTTGGCAAAATATATTGTCTTGACTGAATTATTATGTTTTTTGGTGATGGGTTTACTTTTAAAAAAACTTTTCCAATGGTTTTTGCAAATCTAATTAATTTTTAATTGGGTATTGTCTGCAATTGGATATTGTGGTGTTTAAATGTTTTATAAAGGACTTGTTTGGATTCATTTTGTTATATATTGATAAAGGCTTCTTTGGGCCGAAATCAGTCTGTCTATAATAAAAAGTTATTTTTTCCTTTATTTGGTGCTGGCCGTTTGATTTGGTATAGATTGCTCACTTGGGCCTTTACACTTGCTGTCCGAGCAAAGGTTTTGTTGCTGTTTTCTAACAGTGAGATGTCTGATTTTAAAAAGGTGAAGTCAAGAGATGACCTTAACACTACAAGGGAAATGAATACTATGTGAATATATGTATAGAAGTACAGGTAAGAGATCCATGGATTGTGTACTTATAAGGCAGAATGCATAACTATACAAATGGGATGTCAACATTTCATATGAAAGTATGCAGAGCATTATTAATGTCATGCATTAGGAGAAAACTATCTCAGTCCATGTCATACTATCAAGATAACTAGATTCAGAGATGCAAATAGCAGTCCTTGAAGCAATAACTTGATGTGCCAGGAATTACAGTTCTCAGCTCCCCAAAGAGACAGTGCTGCCTCTACTCAAACTCCTATAGCATAGGTAGGGCATCTGAGCAATAAAGTACGACAGGATAGGGAGTTATGAAGACTAACGACACCTCATGTGGAAATGTCACAAGGCATGGTCATCAGATGTACTTGTATGACAAAAAAAAATAATTACTAACGTATTACATCCCAGAGTGCCTTACTGCAAATATACAATGGGCTTTAGTTTGTTTTTAATTTAAAAAACATTGTATTGTATTTGTTTATAAATACCTTTTCTTAGCCAGTGTAAGTGCTATCACTCTATAACATTCTGACCAATGATGGTATAGCATTCCTAAATAAAACTGTACAATTACACTTAATTGTTTTGCAAAGTTTTATGAATACTAGGAAATCCCAAAACCTCTCAGTAGTGCATGCAAAATTTATGTTAAGAACAATATTCTGATTATAAGGGAACAACATGACATTAGCTTCAACTATTGGAAATGCACTGGCAATATAAGTTAACTTCTTTGAGAATGTGTTACAAATGGAAATGATCAGTAGTATTACAGTAAACCTCCAGACGCTGGACCCAACCCAGTTTGGCTTCGTCAAGGGCAGATCATGCCTGCTCAATCTAGTGGACTTCTTGGAGAAGGTAACTAAAGCAATGGATGAGGACAAATTGGTTTACACTGCCTACCTTGACTTGGCCGAGGCATTTGACACAATACCCCACTTAGGCATTGTTGCTAAATTCAAGAGTTAAGGTACAAACTCGTATGTCCCCTGGGGGATAGACAACTGGCTCACAGGACCCAGGAAGTTAGATTTGGGGAGTCCACCTCTGTAAAGAGACCAGTCACAAGTGGAGTCTCTCGGGGATCAGTCCTTGGACCACTCGTTTTTGGCATTTACTTCTCTGTAATCAAAGCCAATGTCAATTGTCTCTGGCTGACTAAATTTGCAGATGATTGCAAAATATGAGCTGTCACTGCATCCCACGCTGATACAAATGTTCTCCACGAGGGGCTGACACAGACAAAGTACTGGTGGCATAGCCATGAACTAAAACTAAATGCCAAGAAATGTATAATAATATCCTTTGGGAATTCATCCATCCCTGGTAACTATCATATTGACAACACACACCTGAGAGCTGACCCAGTAGTCAGGGACTTAGGGACACATATAGACAATAATCTAGCCTTTGATCACCACGTTTCTACAGTAGTGAAGAAATCATGCTATGTTATGTAACTTACAAACAAAGGTATGACATCTAAGTCCAAGGAAGTCATTGTTCCACTGTATTTGGCATTCATCAGACTTATCATTGAGTACAATTCCCCCTTTGGTATGTACCTAGTCAGGCATATCCAACAAATGGAATGTCCACAAAGGTTCCTCAATAAAAGAATACAGGGCATAAGTAAAATGTTGTATGCAGACCCCCTCAAGGCCCAATCCCTGTATTCTGTCTCCTACAGGCTTTTAAGGGGAGATCTATGCCTGGCATCCAGGCCATTGTCAGATGCCACTGCGAAGGATCTCCTGCATATCCACAAAACAAATAGCACCAGAATCACCCATTCTAAAGATTTAAACATTGTCTGTGATATAAATAGAACCTGCTGGAGAGAAAGGTATGTATCCCAAAGACTACATCATTTATGAAACAGGCAATTGGATGGGGAACCAGAAGTTCATCCCTGGTTTGGCACCTAGGTCTCTAATGGACATAGGCAACCTGTGAATGGTTCATGTCCCATGTCCCTGCTTACACTTATGAAGGGTATCTGAACTTGTCAAAGCTTTGGGATGCATGACTAGGCTTAAAAAGGCCCTTGCAGTCGTTAGCCTAGTAAACACCTATGAAGCAGCACAAAAAACATTAATAACAAAGCCAGTAAAGATGCTTACTTGTATACATCATGTCTCACTATATGATGGCTCAGTACCAGCACTGTAATGCAATGAGATAAAGCCCTGCCTACAACCCAGATGACCCAGGTTCCATTAGTGGCTAAGGCATCTGAGGCACTGGCACTGAAGGATGGACATGACCATTTTGGGGGGACCCGTGCACTTGAGTGGCAGTTTATCCCTTTCAGAAATGAGGGATATTGGGGGTACTGTCTTAATAGAAGCCAGGGCATCAGCTGAGTTGCTGTGGAGGTGGGGCAATTTGCCAGCCTTCCGTATTGCACAGCTATCCCTACATATATCTTACAAGAATGAGCAGAGAAGGAAAGTTACAGCATATAAGGAAAGCACATCTCCGCAGCAATGTGATGCTGCCCTGGGCGGCTCAATCTCTTCACTGGCTCCAATCATTGGTCAGAGTTAGTCAGGGGGAGGAGAGACTGGTAGACATGGAGTGACACTGGGAAGAGATGATTGTCAGCTGCAGGGAGCAGAAAAAAAACAACCAAAAAAAAAAACATATCACGACTCACTATATCAAGCCTAGATTTTAAAGTCACGATTTTAAATTAGTTCTGACCATTGAAAAAATATTGATGAAGTCAGTTTAACTTCTTTAAGAATGCATCCCAAAAAGCAGTATGAGAGAAACTTTTAATAACAAAGCCAGAAATGGGATTACATTTATGTATAATGTCTCACTATATCATACCTCAGTATGTTGAGTTTAGCACATCAGAAAACACTACATATTGCAAACACTGAAACCAAAAGAAAATACAACAGGAAGCTGGCAATCTTTTACGGCAAACATTATTTGCAGAGAGGCAAGCCTCTTTCTTCTATATTCCCATAACCCATTACTTACATATACAAGCTGTGACCCATACCCCATTACTTACATATGCCAGCTGTGACCCATACTCCATTACTTACCTATACCAGCTGTGACCCACACCCTATTACTTACATATACTAGCTGTGACCCATACTATGCTACTTACATATACCAGCTGTAACCCATACCCAGTTAGTTACATATACCAGCTGTGATTCATACCCCATTACTTACATATATCAGCTGTGACCCATACTCCGTTACTTACATATACCAGCTGTGACCCACACCATATTAATTACATATACCAGCTGTAACCCACACTATATTACTTACATATACCAGCTGTGATTCATACCCCATTACTTTCATATAGCAGCTGTGACCCATACTCCGTTACTTACATATACCAGCTGTGACCCACACCCTATTAATTACATACACCAGCTGTGACCTACACCATATTACTTACATATACCAGCTGTGATTCATTCCCCATTACTTACATATACCAGCTGTGACCCAAACTCCATTACTTACATGTACCAGCTGTGACCCATACACCGTTACTTACATATACCAGCTGTGACCCATACTTCATTACTTACATATACCAGCTGTGACCCATATTCCATTACTTGCATACACCATCTGTGACCCATACTCCATTACTTACATATACCAGCTGTGACCCACACCCTATTAATTACATACACCAGATGTGACCTACACCATATTACTTACATATACCAGCTGTGATTCATTCCCCATTACTTACATATACCAGCTGTGACCCAAACTCCATTACTTACATGTACCAGCTGTGACCCATACACCGTTACTTACATATACCAGCTGTGACCCATACTTCATTACTTACATATACCAGCTGTGACCCATATTCCATTACTTGCATACACCATCTGTGACCCATACTCCATTACTTACATACACCAGCTGTGACCCATACTCCATTACTTACAAATACCAGCTGTGACCATACTCCATTACTTGCATATACCAACTGTGACCCATACCCCGTAATTTACATATACCAGCTGTGACCCACACCCTATTACATATACCAGCTGTGACCCACACTGTATTACTTACATATACCAGCTGTGATTCATACCCCATTACTTACATATACCAGCCGTGAACCACACTGTATTACTTACATATACCAGCTGTGACCCGTACTCCGTTACTTACACATACCAGCTGTGACCCGTACTCCATTACTTACATGTACCAGCTGTGACCCATACTCGATTACATACATATACCAGCTGTGACCCGTACTCCATTACTTACATATACCAGCTGTGACCCATACTCCATTACTTGCATATACCATCTGTGAGAATACAGAAATGTGAATAAAACCATTCCCTTTTGTCTAAGGCCGACAATCACTAGTGCATGATAAGTAATTACACGTCTCTTTCAAGACGGTTAGAAAAAACATTAGACAAGTAACAGTAATACACATCAGTAATACATTGAGCCTAGACTAATGACAGAATGTCAGCTTTATGTAATCCCAGTTGAAGAGTTCTGAAAGTTTGAAGCATACCTTCAGCTTAGGTAAGATTTTAGAGACAGCACAAGACTATCAGTGTAATATACTATTGTTGTACTCAAGGAAGTCCAAATCACAGGTGAACAAGGCAGCATCCTTACCAGCAAATTACCAGCTGTATGAATGAGGATCCCTACAAAAAATACATATTGTAGTTGGCTTTTGCACAAGCAGTAAATGTGAATATACTAATGATTTTACTGTGTAGTAACAGAACCTTACTGTTAGAAGAAATGAAAAAAAAACTGTGTGCTGTATCCCATTATAAACTGGTTTTAAAGGCACCAAAGCAGTACTGTACTCAACTGCCAGTAATCTACTGAAAAAAGTAGCCATCATAATTCTCAGCTTAACATTTGCACTAACATGGTGAGCAAAACGCATGTGGCTGAGGACAGGAGTGGAGTGGAGTGAATTAAAGAGCATAAGCATGAAAGCTGATGAGAGTTAAAGTAAATGATTCAACTTATTCCCACAAGAAATACAGCAAGGGAGCATAACAAAGACTTAAACTGCATAGTTTTGCTATATGTTTATGCTAGAGAGGTATTTAATGATTGTATCACATGACATAGTACATATTGACATTTAGCAGGTAGAAGATTCAAATTGTTAAGATACATATGATTACTAAGCATCACATTTCTGCTGCAACATAACTGTTTACACAAACTTCTTCAGCATCACATGTTTCGGGAATCCTTATTTATTTATTTGTATGTATCCTTTGTTGATTGGGTTAGTCCTACTAGGCTTGTAGTCTCTTTTCAGGGAAGACCAAAGGCGGTATTTATACTGCTATGGAAAATTTGGCCTGGGCATCAGGGAACTTCCCTTACTCTTTTTGACAGGTGCTATGGGATCTTTTACATCCACCTGAACTACCACCAACTCATGCTTAACATTTCATCCAAAGGATAGAGTACACAACATCCAAACTCATGATGAACCTTGAAAAGACAGCTCTGCAGATACATTCCTAAAACAACAATGCAGGAAGTAGTACAAATAATGCAATCCCGCAGAACTGCAGTGGCACACAAGAGCACACTCTTGATCTATAATGTCGGTGATAATTTTAGCAACACACTGGCTGCTTTAAATCCACTGAAATACAATTTCTGCTAATGTAACCTAGTTATTGTACAGTCTAAAAGTGCAGATTATTTTGCATCTGTGTTTCTTTTAGCCACATTTTTGAGCTAATTGGACAAAGTGAGCCTCAGTGACTGGCTGTGATTCAATAAAATTACTGTGTTCAGCCAAATGGGGTAGCACTGGTCAAGTATAACCTTAAATGGCTTGAAGTTGTTCAAAGAACTGCCAGGTGCTGAACATACGCAGCTTGCAAGTGAGCACAAAATTTTGTACTCAGCATCCCCCAGTGACCAAATGTGTGCTCTACTAAAAGTCTCAAGTAATGTTGGCTCACAGGGTGGGCAGCCCCATAGCTCACTATGAAAACACCAATAGTTTTACAGACAATGCAACTTTTGGCAATAATGTGAAAAATTAGCCTATTAATGGTGCTACTGTACAACACGTGAGAGCATCAAGCAGTTAGGAATTATTTAACTACAACATTTAATCAATTATCCAGACATATAACAAAGTTCTCTGAATGTTCTTGTGTGTGTGTGTGTGTGTGTGTGTGTGTGTGTGTGTGTGTGTGTGTGTGTGTGTGTGTGTGTGTGTGTGTGTGTGCGTGTGCATGTGCGTGTGTGCGTGTGTGCACACTTGTGTGCACCATCAGCATAATGTCACTGCAGTATTAAGTTGCTAGGGGGGATGGCACACTGGTGGGCTTTACAGGTACTCTGACTCTATCTAGTTCTTTAGAAGTTAATATGAAGCCACATGGTGGTTCCTCATGAATCTGTCCCACTTTGTGCATGCCTCAGTGCTTTCTAGTAACAGACAGATATTATACATGCTGATGGAAATACAGAAGATGGTGCAGAAATTATGGTACAAAAATTGACAAGATTGCAAGAATTCTCTTAGACATAGCAGCTTTAAATCCAATGATAAAAATTGCAGTCATGCTTTTGGTAAGCAGCTAGAGGGAGTTCGGTAACAACAATAAAAATAGAAGAAAGGGACCTGGGGCTGTCCATACAAATGAAGTAAAGCTAAGCAAGGCATGCAACAAAGCAGTTGTGAAGGCAAGCAGAGTCAGGATGTGCATAGAAAGGCACTTCACATGCAGCCTACAAAGCATTATTATCCTTCAGTATACATGAATGGTATTCCCTGCAGTTCTGGAGATCTGATTTTTGGAAGAACATGGGTAAGACTAAGGCAGTACAGAAGAGGACAACAAAAGTGGCACTTGATCTTCAAAAGAACTCTTGCAAAGAAATGGTATAGAGGCTTAGTACAAACAATCACAAAGAAATGAAGCAGGAATGAGATATGATACAAACATTTAATTTCTTAGAGGTTCATAGGTTTATAGATAAATACTAGGCTAGCTGCCCTTACAGGCCATTTTAAGCCTACTCTGCTTCCCTTTTGGTGCTCAAATTAACCTTACTTATTTGGTGTTAGATTGGTCTTACCCATTCCATGGTCAGTAATTATATATTACCCAAGTGAGAATAACAGGGATAATACCGGGTCTATATTAGAACATCAAAAGTTTAATGGTTCGAATCACTAAAGGTCGACCTTTAATGATCGAACCATTAAAATTTCGAATGTTCAGAAAAAATAAATTAAAAAAGAAAATCTAAAGTGTGTAGGCAGGGGGCAAGCCCCCTACACCCCCCACACCCCCCTCTACTTAAATATACCAACTCCGAGACCACACGACATTGAAGTAAATGGAAATCTACCCTTACAGAGATTTCCATTTACCCATTTGCTGTTCTGCACTTTCGCTACTCTCATGTCGACAATTTCAGATTCAACATTGTCGGCTTTTGAGAATGTAATAGGTAACTGATAATACCACAGATGATTTGAGTGGACCCATGCATGGGATAAAGCATTTAGGAACTGCCTCTGTCCATTAGAAGTACAGGGGCAGTCCTGGGGGTAAATTTTCTAATACCCATCCATAGATCCAAGTTGTGCTTGAACAGAGACAGGGATGCCCTTTCTATTATGTGGATGGGGAGTCTGTTCCAGAGCAGTAGTATTCTCTGTGAGCTATACCTGTCCCTCCAAACCATTCTGTTGATGTTGCAGAAGAGATTTAGATCCGTGGACTGAGTATTTTTGATGTCATTTGACATGCTGATGTGTAGTAGGTCCATCAGTATTAGGTCAGATGATGCTGTGTATGCCAGGCACAGGTCACCATTTAGCAGTCTATAGGATACCAAGTATGGTGACAGAGCTTTGAGTTGTTGCATATAGAACATACTGTTTAGGCCATGTATCCTTTTAGTAAGGTATGTCTGTGGGTGTTCCAGTTGTTGCATGTGCCTGGACAGAAATGTGCCATAGGGGCATTACACTCAATGATTGGCCTAATGAAGATCGAGTAAAGGGGAACAATGACATTTTATATCTAAATGCAATTCTTTTGTTTTTAAGCTGTGCAATACAGAAGGGTTTTCTTATAAAAGTAGAAACATGTTGGTCAATAAAAGTTAAGTCACTGTCGACGTAAGTTCCCAAATCCTAAAGAACTGGGTCAGCTGTCAGGGGCATATTGTCAATGGGGTAGTAACGTGGAGTAGATGAATTCCTAAAGAATATAATAATGCATGTTTGTCATTTAGTTTCAGTGCATGACTGTTGCACCACTTATTTTTTGAGATAAACCTTCTTCCAGGATGGCAAAGTCACTTGGGGATTCAATGAATGCTCCCAGCTTACAGTTATCTGCAAAGTTAGTCAGCTAGAGCCTCCAGGTATTGTCTTTTACTTGAAAAAGTAGATGCAAAACAAAACAGGTGCCAGCAAAGAACCCTGGGGACTCCAATGGTGGCCGGTCTCTTCGTAGATTCCCATATCTTGATCTCTTACATACTATCTGTGAGCCAATTGGCAATCCAGTAGGTGATTTAGGGGTTTATTCCCAGTTTAGCTTTTCTACTACGTCAGAATGGAAGATTGTGTCAAAATCCTTGGCCAGTTCAAGGTAAATGGTGTGTACCACCATTACATCCACCCATTACTTCGGTGATCTTTTCAAAAAAAAAAAAGTCCAACAAGCTGAGTAAGCATGATCAACCCTTGATGAATAAAAACCTGAGATCATAAAAGTGATTGTCTAAAACAGGATGTTCTAATTTAAAGAAACAAAAATGCAAGGCTCAAATGAGCTATAAGGAAGTACTTCTATAACAAAAATAGAGGTATATGACTGTAACAGCTTTTGTGAAAAGATGAAACAATAGAAACAATGACAAAATGTAAGAATGCATGAAAGTAGGACAGGCAGAAGGCCTGCTTTATGCTTAGGGAAGAAAAAGAAGTAACAAGCTGTCAGTTACTTAGGAATTGTAGCCTATTGGGAGGTTAGGAAAATGGGCAAGGTAGGTGGGTTAGGAAAGGGCTTCATCTGCCATCAGAACCTAAACATGTTCATCATTGGATCACTATCGCAGTAGTCTAAGCTATATGAGCTACAGCCAGACAGGGTGTGACAACTGACCAGCTTCCAAAATGTACGGTCCCCTCCCACATGCTCTGACCATTGAATAGCTTGAAGAGAGCAGTATAAAGTCTGAGGTTAGGGCACCAAGCCTTCAGAACTTTCTTACTGTTGAAGTGTTCAGTGGTCAGTTAGTGCTTCACCAAGGCTAGGCAGATTAACTACATCACTGGAGAAAATACTTTGCTTAGAAATTTAAACTTTTCTGTAAGAAATCCTTGTTAAGGGCATGGACTGGTGTTTTTAATGGCTGTCATAAAAAAAAATACCTCAAAATTTTCGTTTTTGAACAGGATTCCCTGTGGAGAAATAACTTTCAAAAGTTTAGTTTTCGAGTGAAAAATGTTTACTTCTTTGTCAAAAATTACAGTTAGGAGCAAGGACTAGGGGTTCTAGGGGGTTTTATTATAAAACATACCATAAAGCTTACTTTTTCCAGTCAGGTTGTACCACTGACTGTCCAAGGCTTCACTACCAACTTACCAAACATTTTTTTTCAGTAGAGACATAGGATTTGGACTCTTCAGTTCTTCCTTCTCCAATCATTAAAAAAGAAGAAAGCTGTAAGGTCTTCAAGATGGCTTCCTCTTTGCCTCAGCCTCTGATGAGTGTCTCTAATGTGGTCATTTCAGGTACCTCATACTGCTTAGTGATTTCTTTCAATTCCTCTGGTGTTGCTCCTCAAAAAGCCACTAAGGACTGAGGCACAGGGGCATCCTCTTTTGCTATTTGGCTGTCCTCTTGAGGCAATGAAGAGCCAAACTTGTAGTGGTCAGAGAAAGGAGTGAAAGATGCTGTATACTGCACTGAGGTGGTTGATTCTCAGGAAAGGACCAGTTTTTGGGATGGCCTTTTTTGTAGGGGTTTCCTATGAAAAAGAAATATTCTCTGGTTTCACATAGGATGAACACAGATGATTACTTGGTTTTCCTAAGGGTTTATTTCAAAGTTTTCAATCTTTGAATTCTAAGCCTTCCCAAAATTCTAAAATAAAGTGATTTTCCTTTCTCTCAGATTCCGATTCTCAGTTTCAGAGACAGGAATTAAATTTAGATTGTGTTTCTCAAGTTCCTGCACCACAAGCTGGTGAATCACATTCTGAGGAAAGTTTTTCTTCAATTTTCCCTCCTGAAGAGATATATTTTGCCTGATACCATTGCCAGAATGAAGGATTTGTTTCATTGGGAGCAAAAAGATATACCAGAATCTGCCAAAGATATCTTATTACAGGTTGATTTTCCACCGTCTGTAGCTGTTCTTCCTGTCTTGCCAGTATTAGATGATATTTTTTTTGGAGGCCAGCAATTTGTCTGAAAGTCAGCTTCCTGTCCCCCCCAAAATCTGAAATTTATACACAGTTCCTCAGAAACACAAACTTCTCTTTTCAAACCTAGATCAGACCTTGCACTGATTTCTCAGTCAAACCCATCTTCTGCCAAACATCTTTTGGCAGCTAACCATATTCCTTCTGACAAAGAGGCTTAGTCATTTGATATGTCTGGGAAGGTTTACATTTATTCTATCTTAGCCTTCAGTGAATTGTCAAGCTCACATATCCAAGCTTTTACAGAGGTCTTTTAATAATACAAGAAAGTAAATTGTTGACCTGCCTTCTTCAGAGACTGAAACATCTCTGAATTCATTATATCCTCTGTGTCTTAGATACATAAACATCCTTATGACACTGCTGAGGCTGTAGCCGAAGCAGCTGCTACTGGGTCAGTAATGAAAACATTTGCCTAGCTTCATTTCCAGAGTTTGCCCCTGGATAAAAAGGTATTATTTGGTCCTTCCACAGCTGAGATCCTTAAAATATTTGATGAAAAGGGAAAGTTAATTAAGGGCTTACCCAGATATTTCAAACCCTCATGCAAAAATACAATAGGAATGTTCCTTCTACTTCAGATTCCTTTTATAGGAGATGAAATAAAAGGGCTCAGAGGTAAACATAGTTTCAGAAAGCAATGCAAGGGAGGTTCTATAAAGTGAGGAAGACCCTCCCAGAACTTGCGATAGTCTAAAAAGCAGACTGACTATATATCCATCTATGTGTTTCCCCATCAGCCCTTTAGCATTCCAGTAATGCTGTCCCAAGGTTTAGGTTGTCACTTCCATCTGTGGTAACAGATAACCTCAGACACTTGGATTTTGATAATAAATCAAAAAGGTAACAACTGCCAATAGAACTCCATTCCTCCTTTTCAATGGACTCCTCTACATCCTTACGGTCAAACCTCCCCGTGTCCTCCTAGCCTAGATCAAATGTTATCTTAGGGAATTATACAGTCTTCTTCCCCAAAAAAAATGAAAAGGGATCTATTAAAGAATCTTTCTTATGTCAAAGAAAGAGGGAACCTGGAGACCTGTCCTTGGCCTTTCTTTTCTAAAACTTGATAACAAAATCCCAAAATTCAAAATGCTCTCTCTACAGTCTCAGTTACCACTCATTCCATCTCTCAGTTTTCAGGTAACTCCAGAGTTAAAAGATGCTTATCATCCCATTATAATGCTCAAAGATTTCAAATGGCTTTTATGTTTTTCTGTGCCTAGTTGACACGTTTAATTTTCTGCTTTAACCTTTCACTTATCTACAGCTCCAGGTGTGTTTGCAAAATGTCTGTCTCTTGTAATAGCCTACTGCAGGCTGCAAGGCACTCACATTTTTCTATATTTCTGCAGATTCTTTTACAAGTTGTCAAGTATCTCTGGAGCAGGCAAACAACCATTTTTTCTCAGTCAGGAATTTTGGGTGAACATAGAGAAATCTTCTCTCATTCCTTCTCATAGGACAGTGTTTCTGGGATGTCTCCTGCATACATCCCTCATGACAGCTTTTCTTCCTCGGTTCACATTAGGGTTTTACAATAAAAGAATGATTTCTGATATTCTCATAAGTTCATAGGTGTACACTGGATTAACCAACTATGGACTTTATAAGCCTAGCAGTGCAACCCAAATGTGTCCTACAAGTTATATATTTTAGACTTTTAGCTAGGGGTGACTGTTGGTTCCCACATGATTTACTGACTGTCTCTGTCCATTACAGACATGGGTGCCACATCAGGAGTGAACTTTCGATTTCCAAAATGATGGTCCAATTTGAGAGATTTCAAAACATTTATTAAAGCCATCAGTCCTTCTTCTCCAACCAGTTTCTGACATCTGCCGGAGAGTATCTCAGGGTTCTGGGTTTCATGGCTAACAAAATTCTCATGATTCTTTGGAAAGATTTCACATGAGAAAAATGCAGTGGTTCTTCAAACCAGTCTGGACCCAACACCAGCATCCTCTATCATTTCATATTCCAGTGCTGGGACTTGTAAAAAGGGAGTTATTCTGATGGGTTGACCAGTTCTCTCTCAATCCAGGTCTCCTGTTCTCCCTTCCATTCCCTACTGAGTCTGTAACTAGACACGCCTCAGACTTTGCTGAGGGAGCAACTTCCAAGGGGTGACTGTTCAAGGTCTGTGGAACAAGCATGACCGACTGAAACATATAAATATTAAAGAACTGATGGTTCTAATAAATGTTCTGAAAATCTCTAAATCATATTTGGGTTCCTGTACCTCTAATAGTAATCACAAAAACACCACAGTGATGTGATACCTAAACAGGGGAACCACAGTCTACCTTCTTTGCAGACTTTCTATGGTAGCCTGTGAACTAGCAGTTCAGCACAATCTATCATTATGAGTGACTTACCTTACACCTGAAAAGAATATTGCTGCAGACAAGCTGAGCATGACTCTCAAAAATGAAAGTTTAACCTGGGATCTTGCAGGAATTGATCCAACTGTGGGGAACTT
This sequence comes from Protopterus annectens, assembly GCF_019279795.1. Classification (NCBI taxonomy): domain Eukaryota; kingdom Metazoa; phylum Chordata; order Ceratodontiformes; family Protopteridae; genus Protopterus; species Protopterus annectens. Next base: position 737,693,413 of record NC_056730.1, on the reverse strand, counting down.
CTCAAAAAGGTCTGTTTACCTCCTTTCACAAAAGCCAGTTAAAGAACGTCTGTTTCAGGACAGCCTGCAAAAAGGTCTGGAAGACGTTGTCGTGAATATATTTTTTTTATGCCTTTCTATCTTTTTATCTGACAACCTGGTAAATTTACAGAAACAGAAAGACTAAGAGAATAATTGTAGTGACCCACTTTTGGCAAAACTGGTTCTCCTCTTCTTTTGAAAATGGCAAACAGCAATGAAAAATACCCCAAAATGGACTTACTCACACAGGATAGGCATTGATTGATACATCTCCACCTTATTAAACTTATGGCCTGGATTATATCATTTTAGTACCTTTTAGGCATCTGTATTCTGAGAATGTGCAATAGTTATTAAAGGAGGCTAAAAAAACTTCTGCTAGAAAATCATACTTGGCTTAGTAGAAAATATTTTTTGTTGGTGCCAAAATAAAAACCAGGACCATCTTCAGGCCCAGAAATCTCTGGCTATACAGTATTTGTCTGAGTTGTTATCCTTTGCCTTTCTTTCACTTCAATCTAGATTCATCTCTCAGAACTTTCTTCTTGAATGCCTATGGATCTCCCTTTCTGCCCTGCCTCAAGTGAAATAGTTCTTGAAAGGGGTTTTACATATCTGCTGACCTATAAGTTAGGTGGCTCCTTCTTGGGATCTTAATTTTGTGCAGAGAAACTTATACACTTTTCCTTGTGAACCTGCTTAAGAAGCTGATATGTTCTTAACTTGGAAAACAGTACAATGCATTGCTCTGATTTCTACAAGAAGAGTAGCTGTCTTACAAGGTCTTATGGTGATTCAGCCTTACCTATTCATCCACAAGGCTAGAGAAACTTTGATAACAACTCATTAACTTATGTCTTAACGCGTATTCAGAATTTACATTGATCCAGTCAATATATCTCCATGTTTTCTATCCAGAATCAAAAAATAGGGGAAAAAGAACTTTAAATACTTTGTATGACCACAAACAACTCAGATACTATATTGGTAGGGCAAAGACCTTCAAGAATTCTGATCAGCTGTTCCTTTCCTGTGAAAATGGACAATAAGTTTCAAGACAGAACATACAATTTCTGAGTGGTTGTCCCATGCTATTGCCTTTTGTTACTCTCACCGTAACAAGACAGTTCAAAGCAGAGTGATGGCCGAATTAACCAGGCCTTTGGCTAATTCTATGGCTTTCAGAAATGAGATTACCCTAGAAACATACTAGAGGCAGCATCTTGGTTTTCTGTGCACACTTCTACTGAGCACTTCAAACACTCTTTCTCTAGGTCCAGAGCAGACTTTGCTAGGATTATTATCCAGGGCCTCCTGGACTTTGTTCTTTCTTTCTCTTCCCTTTCTCTCTAAGGTCTGACATACTACCCACATAGCCTAGACTACTACAATAGTGACATAAACATGAAAAATAGTACAGTTATGTAAGAAAATGCACAGTAACACTACATGTTCAAATAGTTCACTGTTGCAAAAGGAACATCCTCCCTCAATCCCCCTTATTTTGTAATATTTTATTATAGGCTGTGGATAATTTTTTTCTCTTTTTCCTATCACACACTTACTGTGCAGGACTATAGGCTCTTTAACTCTGAGGTGAAAAATAATCTATGGAGTTTGGCACCTTAACCACTGACTTTATGCCACTCTCCTCAAGCTACTCAGCAGTTAGAGCAATTGGAAGGTGCCATTAAGTTTTGGAAGCTATCCAGTTGTCACATCCAAGGCAGGATGAAACTCTCAGTGATCCATTTGAACATTTACTGTTATAGTATATTTACTTACATAACTGCACTTTCTGTGAAGAAGTCAGAGCGTCAGGTATGCATAACTGTTGCTGCTAACTCCGTATCTTATTCTCTTTTCTTAATCTATTTGGGACAGAGCTGTACCTTATAAAAACATGTGGTATTATACTCCAGGGATGCACTACTCTCTTAAACAAATACCACTTGTGATGCTGGCCGTGTCGCCTTCCAGTTACACCCCATGTGTTGGCCTTTCCTATCTTCAAGTCTTCACCATCCTGCTGCCTCCTGTTAATGTACTGCAGCCTTGTCATGTATTTTAAATTTCCCTTGCCTCCGTTAACATTTTATTCATTGCTTTACACATTTGTTTCTTCTGCCTCATTTCAGATCCTTATTTTTTTTTTTTACACTTATCACTGCAATCTCTCAATCCTGACATTGTCTTCACAAGTGAATGCAGTATTCCAGAGGAAGCCTCAGAAGTGTCCTGTACAATGAGAATGATCTTCACATTGCTACAGTCCACACAAATGACATAATTAAAACACTCACATCTTTTTCTTCATTTGATGATTCCAGGATTTTTCTCTAATCACCCAGGATATTTTACATTGATTTATCACCCTAAAATTCATACACTCATACTTTTTCACACAGACAGGGGAAATTAAAACCAGGTCCATAAGATAAAACTCATTAATGGCTCATAGCCTTAATCTTGTGCATAAAACTGACAATATTTTTTTTTTTTTGCTAATGTACTGTGAAAGACGGTATCAAAAACCCCACATAAATTCATATAGTTTATACCATTGAGGTTTACCTTGCCAAAACTTCCTGGAAAATAATGAAAGGAAAAAAGATCAGGTTACACAGATAAAAAGTATATTACTTATGTAATGTTCTGGGCATCTCTTCATGTTTAAATACACAGTGTTACCGTTGCTAGCAAAAAGAGAGAATGTGTAGCAACAGCCAGAATGTTCACCTAGTCCCACACACCTCCAGGACACTGCATGCATACATTTAGTCAGCACAATTGATTTGCCTTTTTTCATTTTTTGCAAAACCTTGGGAACCAATATCAATCAAATTTTACTAGGAAACATGGCTAGGCTTAAAATTGTCCCTTGGGTCGATAGCTTTTTACTCTACTATGACACTGTGTGGTATAATTCAATGGGGGAATTCTCCTTTACTTCTATGGTTGTGCTGTGATACTTAACATGGAAAGGGCATGATGACAGATGGAAGAAAAAAATCTTTCACTGTTTCAAGGTATTAACAATGAAAACTATTTTCAGTTTGGAAGAAAACGCAGTTTAATTGTATTGGAAATGAGACTAATTTTATCGTGTTCCCAGTTTAAAGTAATAATGCATACCAATTTGGAGAAATAATAAAAGATGATCTGTAACAAACGGGACAAGTTCCTTGCACTTTAGATTCCTAACACAGAAGTAAATGCCCCATGATGTTTACTTACAGTGAATATGGGGATGGTGGTGAAAACATAGCTCTCAACCACTTATCATAAGAATCAAAGTTAAAGCCAAAAATAATAGTGGAACAAAGGCCCAAAATCAAGGATGGGTTTTAAATATTGTTCTTTTTTTACTTAGAAAGTTGTTGGAATAACAACTTTTAGATTAACATGCATTTTCTGAAGGCTAAGAAGTCAAATATATTCCACAACTGTTACGTAGAACAAGCAAAATTAGGGACATTTTGCAAAATCAAGTATAGTTGAGAGGAAGGGGTGAAACGAGGTAAGAAGAAGGCAGTCAGAAGTGAAGATTTTACTGTAGTTTTCATGATACATCACTGAAAAGTGACTGTAGAACTGTAGAAAAATGCAGAAAGAAAATGATACATATGGATGCTAGAGGATGTATTCACATTATTGGTAAGGATTTGCTTAATATTAGCTTTGAAGGTCATATTAACCATTAGAAATTACAGAGTAGAAGCTCAGAACAAAGCAATGACTCAAAAAGGTAAGGTATATAGTTAAACACAGAAGATGTTAAAGAAGGTAGGACACAAGCATACATCTGGAAAAATCTGAATACGGATGGCTTGTCAGATACTCATTTAAAGGCTGTTATTAATATTAATAATATTATGTTAAAATATCACTATACTTACCAGAGAGCCAGGCAGGTAATTGTGGTTTGTTCAATTATCAATCTAACAAAACCATCTCAATGAAAGACACTTTCAGTGAATGTGAAATATGCAAATTTTCCTATTGTTGTGGGAACACAGGGTTGAAGTAGGGGCCTCCCACAGCATGGGGAGAGGGGTGCCAGTTGGCTCCTTTCCCCCTACAAAAAATGCTGGTATAGTTTTTTTCCCGAAAGTGTCTTTCAGTGAAATTGTTTTGCAATACTTGCAATAGGGAAAACTGATTCAAAGTATGATCATGAATCCACTTACCACATTATATGAAAAACATGCCATAGAATGTACCTGGATTTGTCTCAACATTCCTGTAAGTCTGAGACATATCGGTATGCCATACACACTGGATAAATGCATTCTGCGCAAGCAAGTTGGGTAAGTTCTCATTTTATTTACTTATTTGCAGTTTGTTTACAAGGATGGTCCATTGGGCCACGAGGAGCCCGTTTTTAATGGAGTCCTGGGGAGAAAAGCTCCAAAATACAGAGTAAACATGGTAATACAAGATAGTAAAAAATACAAAATGCAAAATACAGGAATACAAGAATGCAAAATACAAGAATAAAGAAGTACAGATGAAGATGGTGTGTGCAATTAATGAACTAGCAAACACAGAGATTATATAAAAACATTTTTTTACAAATATATACTGGTTCCTGCTAGTGGCAAACAAAAATTAGAACAAGAAGTAGATATTTACAAATAAATTTGTTCCTACTGAAAGATATAACAGTAGGGGCAAAGAATGTATGGATAGCATGTGGGTAATTTAATTGGGAAATGAGCCAATTCAGAAGTGAGCAGAAAGCGAGTATTAAGGAGGTTTAAGTAGGATGGGAGCAGGAACATTCCCAATGGAGTGTCAGGTATGAGTGAAGCAGGCTTTTGAAGGAAGAGGGGCTGCTAGTGGTACGGATATTAGGTGGTAGTGAGTTCCAAAGGCATGCTAGGGTGAAGGACAGTAGATGTGGTAAAGGTGGAGGCAAGGGAAGGACAAAGAGAAAGGCTGAAGATGAGTTTGTGAGCTTGGATAAGTTGAGTGTAGGTAAGATAATTAGGTAGTTCAAGCCATTTTAATTTTTGAAGGGCAATGTTGCAGTGATGAGTAGAGGATCTATAACCTGTGGCAAATTTGGAAATTTTGTTTTGAGGGAAGACTGTAGGTTCATAAGGAGTGGGACACCATATAGGAGGGATCGGATGAGATATGTGGTAGAGAGAACAAACTTGGTAGAGGGAGAGAGATAGCGATTTTGGCGATAGAGCATACCAAGTTTCTCTAGAGCCAAAGGAGAAGGAAGGAGACAAGCCAGAGAAAAACTATCAGAGAAGCAGGCTGTAAGGCCAGAGGTAAGGATGTACAGGTATAGGCGCTGGCTCACTAAGTATAATGGTGAAGGGAAGCAGAGACTTCACAGGGGTTAGAAGCTAAAACAGGTGAGATAGACTGTTGAGACAGAATGTGTGCACTCTGTGTACAGAAGAAGAGAACAGATATACTGACTGTAATAAAACATAAAATTGAACACATGCATAATTTACATTATGTTAGTAGTGAGGTCACTATTAGTGGACATCAGGAAGTTTTAGCTGTAGCAGAGATTTAATCTCATGAGGGATAACTATTACTATAGGAAAGGGGAGATGGTAGTACTGAAATACTGACAGAAGCTGTGCAACAACAACAAAGAAAAGGAATTGTAGTTGATTGGGTAGCAAACAGTACTGCTTTATCTTTTGTTACTTTAAATTGCAGTGTGGCATGTTTGCCATTCCTTTAATCCCTTTTAAGGTTTAGAAAAGTGATTTTGGTAGTGCTGTTGCCATTGTATTATCTCTTGAGTCCTTTTAACGGCTGAGGATTTTGCTGTTGCATGCCAACTAAAAAGGGGTGGATATAGTAGCTACAGTCCTATTATAGGACTTGGAAGGTTTTAAAATTTCATTCTAAATGAGCAGATGTGAATGAAGTGGATGTATCTGTGTGTCTAGAGTCCATGCAAAGATGCAAACAAGTGTTCATGCCTTTGTGTGTTGTGTGTTAGGTATGTTGGTAAGTTAGTTTTATTATTTTATTGTGAGGATGGATGAGATGAATAAAATTTGTTTACATGGTTTATTGGATCAAAATTGTTTTACATAAATGTTCAACTTGCAAAATGTTATACTGCTCCACTAGAGGGTAGTATAAGGATGCTGACATTTGCACTAACTGTATTAAGTCTAAGTGAGGTGATAAATGCCCCCATACCACTCAAATGTACACATTTTTGCAGAATGTCCAGATTTTTGCCTTACATTTTTGGTCTGTTTCTCACACAAGTGTGGTTTTCTGACAAATCATTGAGGGGTGAAGTCAAAAAATAATGACAGTATTTGAGTTTCAGAGTTTATACCCTTCATAAAATTTATGCCAATGCAAAACCTGTTGTTCTATCTACTTTCTAAGATTGTAAGAGCAATATTTAAAAACTGCCCCTATTTTTGGGCCATTGCACCCCCATTATTTATGGTTTTGTCAAGATGTCTTGCTCTAAGAGGTTGAGAGGTATGCAGTCCCATGTGAAAAGGTTAAAGTAGACATTCAGGTAAAGGTCTGAAATACTAATGGTAATTTATTTCCAGTAGTTGAAATTAAAAAAACAAAACAAAACAAATGGAAGTTCAAACAAGTAAAATGCCCTAGTACAGCTCTTTTTCACGGCAGTAATTTAGAAGACGGCTCTGTAGTGTCAAGTGGTTTATCTAACGAAGTAATTGGTACGTCAATATCAAATTTACTTCCTGTTTCTGTTATTAATCAGCAGCACATTGACTAGGTAGTTTTCTCAAGTAAAGAGGGATTCACAGTGACTATGAAGATGACTCCATTTTGAACAATGATACTTATGCAAGTAAAAAAGAAAAAGTGAGCACTACGGAGGCCTAGTAGGTTGTCAGGAGATGTTGTGACAAAAAGGTGTTGATAACTGGAAATCCATACTTAAAGATGTTTGCAAAGTTTTGCCATATAAGAGTTAAGAGTTCCATCACAGTGTCTTATTTTAGAGCATGTAAAATGTATTCTATTCTGGTTGCATTAAACAGGATGTTTTTGGTTGGGAAGAAATTTGCTATAGTGTTTGCAGGGTTTAATGATGTAGGTAAAGCAATTGCTCTGATTTTTTGTAATAATACTGAAGAACTGATAGGTCTAATTAAAGAGAAACAGTTTGATCTGGTTTTATGTGATGTTATTTCTGCTTTAAGTTGTAATAACACTTTGCTTAAAGTAGCCAGAAGTTTCACTAGCAATATTAGGAGAACATGTTTTGAGAGTATTTAGTGCATCTTCTTATGAGAAAATATGATTCTGAACAGGCATTAATTCTGGCATGAAAAAACAACACTTTCTTTATTTGGGAAATAGATTTTTGTTGAAAAAGTTTCATAGGTTTAGTGTGGCTTTTTTTTTTCATTAGCATCCAAAAGGGTAACAGCTAGGAAGGCTGAGAGTTCTGGCGTGAAATATTTGTTGTGTAATGCTAAAAGTCTCAATAATAGAATTCATTGCTTGAAAGCTACAGTTTTGGAAGAACATTATCAAGTAATTAGTTATGATTATTGAAACTTGGCTCTCAAACCATAATCCACCTATAAGTTTACCAGGTTTTACAGGATACCATATGGGTGTGGCAAGTGGGGGAGTTTCTATTTATGTCACTGTACTAGTGTCTAGCTTATCTAATAATAAGAAGAATATTAGTGATTTTGAAATTAAGCCTGTGGAGTTGGGATAGAGAGATGATGTTCTGAACTCTCACATCCGAATAAGCAGGACATTATTAGTTTATTAAATTTATCACATCTTACTTTCAGATAAGTTTTGATGGAAAGCAGGTGACTTAAATGCTCCCAGGTTAGTTGGTATGATTATGCTTACAATAAGGGAGTGGTTGGTGAGCTGGTTAACACTACTAATTAATGCAGGTATCCCCAGACTGTATCATTTCCCATGTGAGTTAATAATAATGGGATATAATGTACTAATGAATGCAGGTATCCCCAGACTGTATCATTTCCCATGTGAGTTAATAATAATGGGATATAATGTACTAATTAATGCAGGTATCCCCAGACTGTATCATTTCCCATGTGAGTTAATAATAATGGGATATAATGTACTAATGAATGCCTAGGTATCCCCAGACTGTATCATTTCCCATGTGAGTTAATAATAATGGGATATAATGTACTAATGAATGCAGGTATCCCCAGACTGAATCATTTCCCATGTGAGTTAATAATAATGGGATATAATGTACTAATTAATGCAGGTATCCCCAGACTGTATCATTTCCCATGTGAGTTAATAATAATGGGATATAATGTACTAATGAATGCAGGTATCCCCAGACTGTATCATTTCCCATGTGAGTTAATAATAATGGGATATAATGTACTAATGAATGCAGGTATACCCAGACTGTATCATTTCCCATGTGAGTTAATAATAATGGGATATAATGTACTAATTAATGCAGGTATCCCCAGACTGTATCATTTCCCATGTGAGTTAATAATAATGGGATATAATGTACTAATTAATGCAGGTATCCCCAGACTGTATCATTTCCCATGTGAGTTAAAAATAATGGGATATAATGTACTAAGGAATGCAGGTGTACCCAGACTGAATCATTTCCCATGTGAGTTAATAATAATGGGATATAATGTACTAAGGAATGCAGGTATACCCAGACTGCATCATTTCCCATGTGAGTTAATAATAATGGGATATAATGTACTAAGAAATGCAGGTATACCCAGACTGTATCATTTCCCATGTGAGTTAATAATAATGGGATATAATGTACTAATGAATGCAGGTATACCCAGACTGCATCATTTCCCATGTGAGTTAATAATAATAGGATGTACTAAGGAATGCAGGTATACCCAGATTGCATCATTTCCCATGTGAGTTAATAATAATGGGATATAATGTACTAAAGAATGCAGGTATACCCAGACTGTATCATTTCCCATGTCAGTTAATAATAATGGGATGTAATGTACTAATGAATGCAGGTATACCCAGACTGTATCATTTCCCCTGTGAGTTAATAATAATGGGATATAATGTACTAATGAATGCAGGTATACCCAGACTGCATCATTTGCCATGTGAGTTAATAATAGTGGGATATAAAGTACTAAGGAATGCAGGTATACCCAGACTGAATCATTTCCCATGTGAGTTAATAATAATAGGATATAATGTACTAATGAATTAAGGTATACCCAGACTGCATCATTTCCCATGTGAGTTAATAATAATGGGATATAATGTACTAAGGAATGCAGGTATACCCAGACTGCATCATTTCCCATGTGAGTTAATAATAATGGGATATAAAGTACTAAGGAATGCAGGTATACCCAGACTGAATCATTTCCCATGTGAGTTAAAAATAATGGGATATAATGTACTAATGAACGCAGATATACCCAGACTGTATAATTTCCCATGTGAGTTAATAATAATGGGATATAATGTATTAATGAATGCAGGTATATCCAGACTGCATCATTTCCCATGTGAGTTAATAATAATGGGATATAATGTACAAAGGAATGCAGGTATACCCAGACTGCATCATTTTCCATGTGAGTTGATAATAATGGGATATAATGTACTAAGGAATGCAGGTATAACCAGACTGCATCATTTCCCATGTGAGTTAATAATAATGGGATATAATGTACTAATGAATGCAGGTATACCCAGACTGCATCAATTCCCATGTAAGTTAATAATAATTCGATATAATGTACTAAGGAATGCAGGTATTCCCAGACTGCATCATTTCTCATGTGAGTTAATAAAAATGGGATATAATGTACTAAGGAATGCAGGTATACCCAGACTGCATCATTTCCCATGTGAGTTAATAATAATGGGATATAAAGTACTAAGGAATGCAGGTATACCCAGACTGAATCATTTCCCATGTGAGTTAAAAATAATGGGATATAATGTACTAATGAACGCAGATATACCCAGACTGTATAATTTCCCATGTGAGTTAATAATAATGGGATATAATGTATTAATGAATGCAGGTATATCCAGACTGCATCATTTCCCATGTGAGTTAATAATAATGGGATATAATGTACAAAGGAATGCAGGTATACCCAGACTGCATCATTTTCCATGTGAGTTGATAATAATGGGATATAATGTACTAAGGAATGCAGGTATAACCAGACTGCATCATTTCCCATGTGAGTTGATAATAATTGGATATAATTTACTAATGAATGCAGGTACACCCAGACTGCATCAATTCCCATGTAAGTTAATAATAATTCGATATAATGTACTAAGGAATGCAGGTATTCCCAGACTGCATCATTTTTCATGTGATTTAATAAAAATGGGATATAATGTACTAAGGAATGCAGGTATACCCAGACTGCATCATTTCCCATGTGAGTTAATAATAATGGGATATAAAGTACTAAGGAATGCAGGTATACCCAGACTGAATCATTTCCCATGTGAGTTAAAAATAATGGGATATAATGTACTAATGAACGCAGATATACCCAGACTGTATAATTTCCCATGTGAGTTAATAATAATGGGATATGATGTACTAATGAATGCAAGTATACCCAGACTGCATCATTTCTCATGCAAGTTAATAATAATGGGATATAATGTATTAATGAATGCAGGTATATCCAGACTGCATCATTTCCCATGTGAGTTAAAAATAATGGGATATAATGTACTAAGGAATGCAGGTATACCCAGACTGCATCATTTCCCATGGGAGTTAATAATAATGGGAAATAATGTACTAAGGAATGCAGGTATACCCAGACTGCATCATTTCCCATGTGAGTTAATAATAATGGGATATAATGTACTAATGAATGCAGGTATACCCAGACTGCATCAATTCCCATGTAAGTTAATAATAATTCGATATAATGTACTAAGGAATGCAGGTATTCCCAGACTGCATCATTTCTCATGTGAGTTAATAAAAATGGGATATAATGTACTAAGGAATGCAGGTATACCCAGACTGAATCATTTCTCATGTGAGTTGATATTAATGGGATATAATTTACTAATGAATGCAGGTACACCCAGACTGCATCATTTCCCATGTGAGTTGATAATAATGGGATATAATGTACAAATGAATGCAGGTATACCCAGACTGCATCATTTCTCATGCAAGTTAATAATAATGGGATATAATGTATTAATGAATGCAGGTATTTCCAGACTGCATCATTTCCCATGTGAGTTAATAATAATGGGATATAATGTACAAAGGAATGCAGGTATACCCAGACTGCATCATTTTCCATGTGAGTTAAAAATAATGGGATATAATGTACTAAGGAATGCAGGTATACCCAGACTGCATCATTTCCCATGGGAGTTAATAATAATGGGATATAATGTACTAATGAATGCAGGTATACCCAGACTGCATCATTTCCCATGTGAGTTAATAATAATGGGATACAATGTACTAATGAATGCAGGTATACCCAGACTGCATCAATTCCCATGTAAGTTAATAATAATTCGATATAATGTACTAAGGAATGCAGGTATTCCCAGACTGCATCATTTCTCATGTGAGTTAATAAAAATGGGATATAATGTACTAAGGAATGCAGGTATACCCAGACTGCATCATTTCCCATGTGAGTTGATATTAATGGGATATAATGTACTAAGGAATGCAGGTATACCCAGACTGCATCATTTCCCATGTGAGTTGATAATAATGGGATATAATGTACTAATGAACGCAGATATACCCAGACTGCATCATTTCCCATGTGAGTAAATAATAATGGGATGTACTAAGGAATGCAGGTATACCCAGACTGTATCATTTCCCATGTGAGTTAATAATAATGGGATATAATGTACTAAGGAATGCAGGTATAACCAGACTGTATCATTTCCCATGTAAGTTAATAATAATGTGATATAATGTACTAAGGAATGCAATTATACCCAGGACTATATCATTTCCCATGTGAGTTAATAATAATGGGATATAATATACTAATGAATGCAGGTATACCCAGACTGCATCATTTCCCATGTGACTTAATAATAATGGGATATAATGTACTAATGAATGCAGGTATACCCAGACTGCATCATTTCCCATGTTTGTTAATAATAATGGGATGTAATGTACTAAGGAATGCAGGTATACCCAGACTGCATCATTTCCCATGTGACTTAATAATAATGGGATATAATGTACTAATGAATGCAGGTATAGCCTGACTGAATCATTTCCCATGTGAGTTGATAATAATGGGATATAATGTGGATGAGAAATTTCGATTGCATGAATGTTTGTGAAATCTGACCTAAACTAACTGGTTCTGATAACTTTTCCATTTCTTGGACATAAGTGGGTAATAAGCCCATTAAAACTAGGAATGATAATGGTTGTAGATATGCTTTTTAAAGGGCTGATTATGAAAAAATTAGAAAGACTATATCAGAATGAGACTGAAGAGGTGAACCGTGTTCAACTCATATTTATATAAGTTGGGAGATATTTTACAGTTTTCTTTTTAATATTTAATTGAGGAATACGTGTCATTGGTTTCCAGTAAATCACCTTTTTAAATCACCTTGGTGGAATAAAACTGTGTAACAGCACTAGAAATTTATGGAAAAAATTTAAAAATTGTCCTGGAAAGAAAAATATCATCAAATATAGGAGTATTAAAAACAGATTTTAAAACTTGATGTGGGAAATAAGGTGAAAGTTTGAGCAGGACTTGGCTAGTATAGCAATACTATCTTAAGATTAATCATCACTAATAGTACAAACATGATATTAAATCGGTTATTAATATTTAGAATGGGGGATACATTTTTACTGCTACAAGTGCACTGATGAATATATTACTGATTCACTTTGATACTGGTTAATTACAGTGTTCCAGTTGTAACAAACAGAAAATATCATAGTACAAGTTTTATTGTTGAAATATACTCTGAAAAGGGTGTGGAAGCCGAGGTGCTAGAGGATTTGGTCTGTTTTATATTGCTGAAGAAGTTTTTGCTTACTGCTAGTATTTTTTAATTAAAGAAGAAAGAAAGAAAGAAAGAAAGAAAGAGCCTGGTGTGGTTTGTGTTATTTCCTGACAGTTCTTGTGGATTTACTGGCCTATTGGTGTGTGGTAAAAAGACTGTTTCTCTCCAGTGTGGTTTATATAGGTTCATAGTTTCATAGGTAGGTACTAGGCTATTGGCCCTAGTGCTTATATAAGCCTAGCCAAACTGTACCCTGGCTTTTGCCACCCAAGAAAATTATTTTCCTGTGCCCCTGTCGAGCAGAGCCACAGAAGTGATCCTGGGGTGAATTTCCTGTTTCCCATCCAATCATCAAGATTTTTCTTGAAGAGTGCTAATGAGGAGCTCTGTTTGACATAGATAGGTAGTCTATTCTAGAGTTTGGGAAGTCTCTGGGACAGGAATCTATCCCTCCAGCATGTTCCGTTTATTGTGGTGACAAGATTTAGGTCCCTAGAGCATGTAGCTCTGAGGGATTGGGATTTCTTTACATGAAGCATGTCCAACAGCTCTGGGTTTGACATAGCTTTGTATGTTAGGCAGAGATCGCCTCTGAGTGGGCGATATGCGACAGAGTAAAGCTGGAGTTTTTTTGAGACAGTCTGTGTAGGGCATCTGTTTGAGGCTGGTAATCCTCTTTGTGTGGTATTTCTGTGGCCTTTCCAGTTGTTGTAGATGTCTTGTGAGGTACATACCAAAAGGGGCGTTGTACTCTATAATGGGTCTAATGAGTGATGAGTAGAGGGGAACAATGACCTCCTTTTTCCTGGATGAGAAACCTTTTGTGATGATGTCAGCTTTTGATATTCTCAGGTAGACCCATAAATATGAATAATATATATATATATATATATATATATATATATATATATATATATATATATATATATATTGGTCTACTTCATATGATCGAAATATCATTTGACTGAGACCATATAACCTAAAGTTCATAATACTTAAAACTCACTTGACTGAAACTCATAACACTGACACCTTACAATGTTAAATTTCAACATAGTAGTGGCAGTGTGTATAAGGTAAGTAAAAGGTATATGCCCTTTTCCCCACTGTAGTTCAAAGTATTTCAGATAGTTAATGAAGTAGACCCATATATATATATATATATATATATATATATATATATATATATATATTTACACACACACACATCTCTATCTATATAGCTATGTATCTATATCTATCTATATATAGATAGATATACATACTGATGCACACACTTTCTGCAGTTGAGGTAATGAGGTTACTTAAAATGATCTGTAATAAATGTGATTTACAGAATTTAATTTCTGACTAATCTGTTACTGCATGGAGTTTAACTAGACCATAGCACTTTTGCATGAAACAAATGGATGATGCAGTTAATGGCTCCCATATAGTTCCTCATGGAAAACTTGCTCAAGCGCCAGCAGCATGAAGAAAAAAACAGATGAAACATACAAAAGTGAAAGTGGTTTTCCATTAGAAATCACTGCTAATGCATTTTCTAAGTATGTAACAACAATGATTCACTTGTTTTGGGAGACATAAATATAAGTTCAGGGGTTTTGTTGGGTGGTTGGGAAAGATAACAACAGAGTCGATGATTTACCTTTCCATGCTTTTGTCATTTTTTTCATCCTTTCAGATTATCAAGGTTTAGGAAGTTATCATGTCACTGAAGAGCTGCATTTAATATAACTGGACAAGGACTTTAATGCTACAGAGTGAGACAATTAATATTACTAGAGTTTTATCTGAGAGTCACCACAAATGCATTTAAGTTTTACGAAACTGAGAAAAAAAATATTTTCTTGCTGTAAAGCTTGTGCATGAGAACCATGCAGGTGCATGCTGCCCCCCCCCCCCCTTTCATGAAAACAATATAGATGTAGTTAGTTCTTTGCAAGACAGTTTCTTTGGAAAGAGTGCTATGTTATTGTAAAGATTCTAACAACATGATTGTTTAAAATGTGCATAAATAATGAAATGTAGGTTTACAGATTTAGGGTCTCAGCCATGAGCGCTATCCATACATTGTGACACAATATGCAGTTCATCTCTGTAGGTAAAATGGATATTCTTTGCAGTGGCGGTTGGTGACTTCAAATCGGGGGGGGGGGGTGGCTGCAGGAGACAGCTGAATGGGTGGGGGGTCAATGGGAATGGGTGTTGCCAACTAGAAAGGGTAGGAGCTATGCTCAAAACCACAAAAAATGTAACTTTAATTAAATACGCTGCCCTGGGTGCCAAACCATCATTATGAGAGTCCAATCAAAACAAAATGAAGTGTAAAAGAAAAAAAATATTTCAATGCATTGGCTGCATGACAACTTACTTAATATCTAGATGGAAACAAAAAGGCTGTGAGGCATGAAAAAATAAATTACTTTTTAAATACATTACTGGAATGCCAGTCAAAGTCAAGTACAAGAAAAACAAGCAGCACTCAACTCAAACCACTTCTCCTTGCACTGCAGTTCTAATTATAATTTATATTCAGCTTTATTAAAGTACCAAGTAACATGCTGAAAGTAGCAATCTCTGTGATGCCCCCACTTCTAAAAATGTTTCTTATCCAAAAAAGACCTGCTGCCTGACAAAGTACAGTTTTGTACCTACCATAAATGTAGATGTTCGAAGATCCACATTGCTGCAGTCCTTACATATGGGTAGTCCGCTGTCCTCGGTCGGCCCGAATACCAAAGTATTAGGCTGACGTCGGTCATGGGCGCCTAGGTCTGACATCAGAGCGTCAGGGTATAAAGGCGCATGACCGACGTCATATCCTCAGTCTTTTCTTGCCCCAGATGTCAGAAGGCCAAACCAGAAAGGCCACAGCCAAAAACAGAATACCTCCCAAAAACATGCCCAACAACAACCATCACCTAAAGCATAGCACCAAGTCTAACTACAGTGGGGAAGGAGGGAGGGTAAATTGGACTGCAGCAATGTGGATCTTTGAACATCTACATTTATGGTAGGTACAAAACTGTACTATGTTCTTCATCTCACATTGCTGCAGTCCTTACTTATGGGTAGAATCCCAAAGCAACGGGAAAGGGAGGATGGTAAAAATCATAAAGCATTAGGGGCCGCTAAAATGCCCTGTAAAATTGCAGTGGCAAATCCAGCCCTAGACTTAGAATAAAGAGGAAGGTGGTAATGTTTAGAAAAGGTATGCACTGAACTCCAAGTAGCTGCCTCCAAAATGTCTTTTGTAGCTACCCCCCTTAGAAAGGCCGTAGAAGTAGCAGTAGCCCTAGTGGAATGAGGCCTGATTCCCGCAGGAACCTCCTTACCATGATGCGAATAACAGAAAGAAATACAAAACCCAATCCATTTAGAAATAGTTTGTTTTGAAACAGGTTTACCCTGTGAACCCAAAGCAAAAGAAACAAACAATTGCTGAGACTGTCTGAACTCCTTGGTTCTGCTCAAATAATAACGCAACTGCCTGTGAATATCCAAAGTATGCAAAATTTTCTCCCCTTTATTTTGGGGGTTTGCATAAAAAGTAGGCAAATGAATAGTTTGATTTAAGGCCACACTAGAAACCACCTTAGGCATAAAGGAAGGATTAGTACGCAAAGATACCCTATCCTTATGAAAAATCAGGAAAGGCTCCACTGCCATCAGGGCCTGTAATTCAGAAACCCTTCTTGCAGAGGTAATGGCCAACAAAAAAGCAGTTTTCCATGACAAATACTTTAACTCGGCAGTAGCTGCAGGCTCAAAAGGTTGTAGAGTAAGTTTTTCCAACACAAAATTGAGATCCCAAGCAGGAGTAGGAGCTTTACGTGGGGATCTTATATTCTTTGCCCCTCTAAGAAATTGCTTAAACCAAGGATGAGAGAATAAAGGAGGGTCACAATCATAGTGAGCAGAAATGGCTGCAGCATGGACCTTTATTGAGGAGAAAGACAAACCCTTGTCCAATAACTCAGTAAGATATTGAAGAGCAACACTTAAATCAGGTTTGGAGACATCAAAGTCCTTTCCTTTGCTCCAAATAAAAAATCTCCTCCATTTATCAGCGTAAACTTTCCTGGTACTAGGCCTCCTGGCCTCCAAAATAACATTCAAAACTTGTTGTGGAAGCTGAGACCCTCCAGAGTCTAAAACAGAATATGCCAGGCTGTTAGATGTAGAGACTGAATCTTGGCATTGAGGAAGTGACTGTCCTCTTGTGACAAAAGATGCGGAATCAGAGGCAGAGGCCATGGAGGTTCTCGTACTAAGCTCCTCAGTAGTGGGTACCAGTGTTGTCGAGGCCAATCCGGTGCTATCAAAATCATGGTTGGCTTGTCTTGTCTGGCCTTCAAGAGTACCTTGGGAAGAAGAGGCAGAGGTGGAAAGGCATATACATGCAGATTGTTCCAACTGAATGATAGAGCGTCCACCATCCAAGCTGTGTGATGAAACATTTTTGTGCAAAACTTTGGCAACTGGTAATTTAGTGGAGAAGCAAACAGATCTATGTCTGGAGTTCCCCATAACACTGTCAACTGTTGAAATACATGAGGATCCAATTTCCATTTGTGAGGATCCACTATTTGTCTGCTCAATACATCTGCTAAGGAGTTCTGTGCTCCTGGTAGAAACCTTGCCTGAAGATTGAGGTGTAGATCGAGAGCAGTTTCCCACAGAATCATCGCTTGCCTGCAAAGAGGGTAAGAATGGGTTCCCCCCTGCTTGTTAATGTACCACATGACAGTAGTGTTGTCTGTTTGAATCAACACCTGCCCTGGGTGAAGTAAATCTTTGAAAGCCATCAATGCAAACTGGACTGCTAACATTTCCTTCAAGTTGATATGCAAATGTTGGAGTTTGACAGGCCACGTGTTTTGCACCCATTTTCCATTGAGGTGTGCTCCCTAAGCCTTGTCCGAGGCATCTGTCGTTAGAATCTGACTCTCCTCTGGCCGGGTCACAGAGAGTCCCTTGTTTAGGTGACATTCCTGAGCCCACCACAAAACTCCTTCCGAATGCAAGGTATTATCTGAATGACAGTGTCTAGATCTTGGCAGTGCTGTGTCCATACATTTTTGAGATACCATTGAAGCTTCCTCATATGCAATTTGGCATTGGGAAGCACCAGAATACAAGATGCCATGAACCCCAAGGCTTGAAGGACTGTCCTTGCAGTCAGCCTGGACCGTAGAGACATTTGATGGAAATAACGAGAAAGGCTTCTTTGTTTGTCCGGGGTCAAAAAGGCCATCTGGGAAGCTGTATTCAGTCTCACACCCAGAAAGCACATGTCCTGAGAGGGTACTAGACTGGACTTTGTTTCGTTCACAGAATACCCTAGGCATCTTAACACTGCCATCACATATTGTAGATGCTGAAGAAGTTCGTCCTTTTCTTGTGCAATAATCAGGCAATCGTCCAAATAAGGATAAATCTGTATTCCTCTTAGTCTGAAAAATGCTATCACTGGAGCCAGAACCTTTGTGAACACTCTGGGTGCAGTAGATAAGCCAAAGGGCAATGCAGAGAACTGATAATGTAAATTTCCAGCCCGAAAACGCAGGTACCTCCTGCAACTGGGCCTGATAGGAACATGAAGGTAAGCCTCTTTGAGATCCAGAGTAACCATCCAGTGATCTTTTCCCAACAGCGGTAAAAGTTGTTGTAAAGTCAGCATCTTGAACTTTGGAATGTCCAGGTAAGTGTTGAGGATAGATAAATCCAAAATTGGTCTCCACGTGTTCCCTTTCTTTGGAACTAGAAACAGGCGGGAGTAAAATCCTAGGCCCACTTCTGACAGAGGAACTGGCTGTATAGCTCCTATTTGAAGAAGTAAAGAAATTTGTCTGCGAGCCTCTATCCTTTGCCGAGGAGGGACGTCTGGCATGCCTTTGAAAGGAGGCATGGTATGGAAATAGAACTTGTAACCTCGGTTTATAATGTCCAATACCCATTTGTCCTGGGTGACTAAATGCTAATTTTGCTTGAAAAGAGCCAACTTTCCTCCCAAAGGAGCTGCCAGGCAAGAAGAATCCGGCAGCTGAAAATGTAGGTCTTTGGGCCTGTTTACGAAAGGACTGGCCCCTGCCCTCACCAGCAGATTGAGCAGGCGAACTCCATTGTCTCGGCCTGAAAGTACTCTGAGCTCTGCCCCTACCACGCCTAGATCTACCCCTAGACTGAGAATCAGAAGAAGGGTACGTCCACCCCTTAGTAGGCCAATTTCTACTAAACTTTGGAGGTTGTACCTGCAAAAAATCTTTAACAGTCTGCATAGACTTAGCCTTGTCTTCCATTTTCTTTAAGACTGACTCCACAGGAGGACCAAATAAAACTTCAGACTGTAAAGGGGCATCCAGAATTCTAGACTTAACATGCTCAGACAAATTCTGATCCTTAAGCCAGGCGTGCCTACGAATAACAGAACCAGTGGCAGCCACCCTAGTAGAAGCCTGTAAAGCATCAAAACCACATTGCAAAGAGTGCTTACCTACTTGTTCAGAAACATGCACTAAATCCTGCAATTCTTTACACTCTATGCCCTCTGCCAAAGCATCCACTTTAGACCTTAGCTGAGAAAGGAGGAAATTCTGATACTTCGACATATGAAACTGGCAGTTCAAAGCTCTCATTGCTAAAGTAGAAGAGGTATACACCTTCTTACCCCATCTATCCAAAGCTCTAGCTTCCGAAAAAACATCTGAAACAACATCCAAAACCGGAGGTATAGCTAAGGGTCTATGCTGTGGTAAAAACAAGAACTCCCTAAGTCTCTTCCGTGAATCAGAGTAATCCTGTCCCTCCCACTGAAAATGCTCCCTCATGGAATGCAGAGTTTCAGAAAATGAAAAATCCTCTGGAGGAGAAGCAGAAGGAGTGGAATCCTCTGCATCAGAATCAGAATAAGGAGGGAAATCTTGAATGTCTTCAGCAGAAGACTCTGAATCATCTGAGGCCTGCTCCAAACTTTCCAACTCTGGCTCCATCCTGGGCCTTTTATCAGGAGGGGGCATAGAACCTCTAATTAAAGTAATCAAATCCTCTGCCATTTTAAGCATGTGCTTTTTAGGCACAGACCCTGAAGAACCAGAACTGACACCAGAGGAAGGCAAGACAGACCTGCCCTTAGCAGGAGCCTTAGAAACAGTAGCAGAAGGCCTAACCACCTTAGGTATGGAAGGGAGAATAGTAACCTGAGAGGCCCCTTCAGCCTGACCTGCCTCCTGAGAGGCCACATCCTGTAAAATCAAAGTTTCCCCCTGGGACTCAACCGAAACTTCAGCCGGATCCACCTGTTCAGCTGTAGCTTCTAAAGGTCCGGAGTCCGAAACGGACGAAACATCCTGCCTAGGCTTTAAAGATTTGTCTTTGCGCTTCTTAGTAGAAGCAGGCGTCGGAACATCCGACGGCATATTATAATTACATCTCTTGCCAAAGACTAACCTAGCGCAATCTAACCTCCGTTTTATAGTGCGCTTATTAAACCTAGCACAAAACCGACACCCGACTACGTCGTGCTCCGGTCCCAAACAAGGAATACAAAGCGAGTGGTAATCCCTATGCGGTATCTGTTTCCCACACAAAATACAATTATTCACTTTTTCTGACATCCGGTAAGAAGCTGAGGCAAGAAAAAACAAAATTATTCCCCAACGGGGTACTTAGCCCAACTTGGTATCGGTCTGAAACTCCGAAAACGAAAAATTTCAGAACGCCGAACGGCACTTGCAACGCTGCTTCTGCATTGGACCATGCGGCAAAAAAGACTGAGGATATGACGTCGGTCATGCGCCTTTATACCCTGATGCTCTGATGTCAGACCTAGGCGCCCATGACCGACGTCAGCCTAATACTTTGGTATTCGGGCCGACCGAGGACAGCGGACTACCCATAAGTAAGGACTGCAGCAATGTGAGATGAAGAACATCAACTATTTACTTATTTCATGGGGAAAACATGATCAAAGTAAAAAATGAAAAGCAAACAGGAAACCAGCTCAACATACATTGCTTAAAGGATTACTGCACAGGTTATGGACCACAGACAATAGCTTGGCATTCTGTTTAGTTTGCAGGTAAAGCCTGCAAAGATGACTGCAAGTCTCCAACAAATGTAATGAGCTTCTTAAAATAATGTAATCCTGTCCTTTATTACAAATACTGTCATATGCATTTCAATACCAAAGGCTTATACGTTATCTAGTTATGTAAGTATTCTCTGCATGGCAACAACAGAAAGGCTTTCAATGTTGGCAATTCTTTAACAGTATGCTTATTAAAACTTACTTGCATCTTACAATCCCAGACAAGCTTACCTGATGGCCATTAAAGCATTGCTACTTAAACACAGAGCAACAGGCACTTTCTGAATAATAATAAGCATAAATCAACAGTATAAAAATATGACAGATGGGCAGATACTCTGCACATTTACACTGCATAACTGCTCATTGCCTTGCTTCGGTACATCCAGAGTCACTACATTGGGGAGTGGGGTGCAACAAGTATGTCACAATTTGAAATATCTCTGACTGTGATGGCCCTGACACATTTGTCATACCTCTCAACCTCAGAGCAAGACATCTGGACAAAGCCATGCATAGAAAGTGGGACAAAGGCCCAAAAATAGGGACCATTTTTAAATATTGCTCTTATAAACTTCGAAAGATAATAGAATAGTAGGTCTTGCATTAGTATGAATTTTCTGAAGGGTATGAAATCTGAAACTCAAATGTCTATCATTATTTTCTAACTTCAGTCTTTAATGATTTGCCACTAATTTTCCAAAAAACCCACAATTTTATGAAAAATGGACCAAAAATGTGATACAAAAATATAAAATAGCCACACAATACAGATGGGAACCTATCAAAGAAGGGACACTTTTTTAATATTAGTACTGCTAACTTGAGCAGCTGACGAAATAAAAGAATCTACATGCAATTCTGAAATAAAGATAATCTATAACTCTGATTATTACAGTTATTTATTAATTGTAAACCCTCCATGTTTTCTACCAAAATTGCCATTTTGCAGAGGGATTATTAGGGGAAGAGCAACATTTTGAGCCAAAATCGGGGACATTTGAGAGGTTTGGATATGCCTATTTCTATAAAGCAATTTATTTGCACGTACCTCTCAACCTGTTAATGCAGAAAATCTGGACAAGGCCAAATATATTGGGGGAACATATAAACAGTACTACAAATTGCTCTTGTATAAACTGAGACAGTTGATAGAATATAACAGGTCTTGCTTTAGCATGCATTTTTCTGAAGGTTATGAAGTCTGAAACTCAGTGTCTGTCATTATTTAGTGACTCAATTCCTAAATGATTTGCCAGAAAACCACAAATTTTATGAGGTACAAACCAAAAATAAAAAGCAAAAATCTATTCATTCCGTGAAAATCTAAACAGTTGAGATGTATAGTTCAGTAAGGACTGTCTTTGAGTTTACCTCCCTTCCCCCTCACAAAATCATGGTCGAATGTAGCCTCCCCCCTGCAGCCATTCCAATGAACCATTACTTGGCTATTTCACCCCACTTACCATAAACACTAATGTGCATACTGATTTGCTTCTATGATGATTTGGACTTCATTTGAAAGTTTTATTTTGCATTTTACATTACAAACACTAAGACATCTGCTAAACAAAGCAATGCAGTCTCACAATGAAAACAGACTTAGCATTAAAACTTCTCTGCCCTTGAAACACACATTCACTGAAACCCACATTCAAAGAAAATACATTTTGCTAGTGGCAGATAAAGATTAACTTTGGGCTGTTTTCAAATCATAGGCCCCTTGCACACGAAACATACACATGCTCTTTGATACGCCTTCCTGATTGTATTAAATTATATTCCTTGTACAATACAGTACAGTTATTAGACGGCGTTTTAAATCTATTGTTTTGAACATTTTTCCAGTAAATAATGAAACAAAATTCATGCATCAATAATGACAAAACTGCCCAGTTCAGAACATTTCCACCATAAAAGTCTACTCAAACTTCTATAGTCCACCAGTATCACTAAATATGTACAATCTCTGAAGAAGTAAAAGTCATACAAATAATTTCACATTAAAGAAATCTGTAACTAATGAAGAGGTTGCTGCTCACAAACAACTTTATGTTTTATTGTTTCATCTACAAATAAAGTGCCTGTTGCCCTTGAGGACCCTAGCAAACTTCTACATAACATTAACTCTAATTAAAAAAAATATATATAAATATACATACATACATACACACACACACACACACACACACACACACACACACACACACACACACACACACACACACACACACACACACACACACTCACACATACTAGAAGCTCACCTTCATCTCTTTCCTGCCGACGAGCCCGAGCATAACACATCATCTACGATATCCATCGAGCCCTGTAGACAACAAATCGCGCTATTGAAGTCCTGTGTACGTTAGTTGCAGCGCTAGTTAAACGCGATTGGTCCAGCCTGGTGCTGCTGCAGTCCGGAGTGCCTCCAGTTTGTGATGTCACCACCGCACAAACTGCTGAGCATCTGCAGGGCAGAGATGCATTTCCCCCTATCTAGACTGCTGAGAAAGCAGTGTGAGTGTTCCTGTGCGTGTGCGTGTGCGCATGCGTGGAGTACTTCCGGGAATTGCAGTGATCGTAATATGTTTTCTTTACTTTGTTTTTGTGTTTCTTTACTTTTACCTTTTTGTTTTCTAGGTGGAAGGGCTGCAGTCCTTCAGTCCTATAGCACGAGCCGCCCCTGATTCTTTGTCAGGCTTGAGGAAAAATACATTTTGTTGACTCTATTTTATTTTTGGTTTACTTGATTTGTTATGAAATCTTTTCTTTGATTTTTTATTATGAAAAAAAAACTTTCTTTCATACCACAAAGAAACAGAGACTTTAACATGAAATATCCACTGAACATTTTCACAGATATTCAAAGCTGTTTCCATAGAAAAAAAATACCTACATACAACCTAACAACCACATGTAAGAATATCAATATAACCGTTATTGTAGTTGCTGATCTTCTTTTCAGTCAGTGCATTCTACCTAACAGTTTAATGAATGAAAGTATATCAGTTGAAGTACAAAGAAAACAAGTCAGATAAGTAAATACATAATTACTATGTCTGTATTAATGCAATTCCTTGTTACATTTGTTGTTGAGAGAATCCCAGCAACATAGAAAGGCACGACGATATTGATTTGTATTTCTATCTGTCAGGTATGACTCCCATAATAGATTTCCTTTTCTAAAATTTAAACAAGGGGCCAGAAATAATAAGTGACAATTGTAACAGCCAGGTGATTATGTTTTGACTCATTCATTCCTGTTTATTTGTTTAAAACCCAGAATGCTCTGTCTCCTTTTCAAGGCATACAATACCTACATGCCCATGCTACTGAGATAAAGACAAGTTTTAGTGTGATACACCCTTTAAACAATGGAGCTTAATGTTTAAGGAACCAAGCTGCTGTGCAAACAGTAAGTGATAAACTCAACAATATCAGAATGTATGCTTCATTTATTTAATACAGTCTTTAGTATTACAGACTGTGCAGCTAATAACTGTGTAATTCAACTACTCATGGGGTAGTATTGCAGAGTGTGCAGCTAATAATTGTGGAATGCAAGTAAAGTACTCAACATACAGTTTCTTATAATTAGGCTAGAGCCCAAGCAAAGACTGCCGACCGTGGCGACAGTGTAATAAATTATGCTGTGCAAGTTAAATGATCTGCTTGAAAATTACTTCAGAAATAAAGTTAATTCTAGCTTCATTTACAATATATGTTTGTGGCATTCCTTCTGATTACTGTAAAACTGAACAGCAAATTCCTAACTGCAGCACAGTGGTGCAGTGGTTACCATTCTCGCATCATAGCAAGATGTTTTCCAGTTTGATTCTGGGCTGGGTGCCTTTTGTATGGAGTCTGCATGTCCTCCCTGCATTCATACGGGTTTCCTCCAGGTGCTCTGGTTTTGTCCCACATTTTAAGGACATGTGTCTGGAATGTTTCTCCTCAGGCCTCCAGTGAAAATGGGCTCTGTCCTAGTCAGACTTTCCCGGTAAACAAATGTTAAATAAATCTACAATGTGTGTATATTATAAGGAGGATTCAAAGAACTACACTGTCCTGCTGAACTGAGTAGAAGTAATAAATAAAATTATTCTGTTTGTAGTAAAATGGAAAAGATCCCAGATGTCATAGTGGGAAAATATAAGGTTACTGAAGGTATAAGCAGTTGGTACTGAGAACTATGTGACTGGGACATTGTTGCCTCCTAGATGGCATGACAGGAGAATATTGGAGACATTTGTAAAAACTTTTCATGGATTCCATCAAAATTCACTTAAAGAAATATAGCATATTCAGCAAGAGCACATGGAGAGATGGAATTAATACACCACGAGGATCACTCATGGTGACATTATTGATACGGTGTGTGTTTAGCCAATAAACGAATGAGCTTGTTAGATCAGGTTTAAAATTCCTGTAATCAGAATGGTGGGAATCCTAATGAACAGAATCCAACAGAGTACATCAGAATTCAGAAGGTAGCTTACGAAAATAGCTAATGGGGCAAAATGACCTTATTAATGCTTGGAAAACTATCAAGAAAGAATATTGTACTAGAATTATAAAGCAGATTAGGGATAAAGAAAGCAATGAGAATTATACGGACATTTACTGGTGTGTGATTGGAAACAAACAATGCACAGAATACAAGAGGATGCCCAAATGGATGTGTGATTTAAGTGAAAGTAATGAAACATAGAAAATAATGGGGCATCTTTTTATAAAATGTAACATTACAACAGGGTTCTGGGTAGGTTGCATGAAAGGGTCTACTACAGATGTTCCCATGCTAGTATCTTCTGACACACCTACTCACTCACACTTGCTCAATAAAACAAGTGCTCAAACTTCCACTACCCAATCTCCCATTTCTATCCAGTGCTCACAACATCTAACCCTATACAACCATATAGCCCTAGCAGAACCTAAACTCCACCCCCAAAATATCCACCTAGTTCCCATCCTGAATCTTTGCTCAATTACCCTAAACCTCCACTCTCCCTCCCAAACCGTAAAGTCCCTGATCACTCCCTTAACCCAAACTCCAAATCCCCTCCCTAAACCTAAATTCTGCAATCATCTCCTAATCCTAAAACTCCCCTCTTGATCCCTAAACAGTAAAACTCCCTAAACCTAAAACTCCCTTCCCCTTCATGCTCCCTAGCCCTGAAATCCCCTACTGTTCCCTCTTTACAGTTGCTTGCCTGGACTCATGTTCAATTCTGAGCATGAGCAAATGCTACATGAGCAACAAGGCATTGAATCTGTGGCTTTTAAGCAATGGGTTTCAAGTGCTTCGATATGAGTGTATGTGGTGCTCCCTGCATGTAATGCTAAATAACAACTAAGTTAGGTAAAGTACGGTGCAAAAAGAAAAGAAAGAATTAATGATGACTGATGAGATAGGCATGCATTTTATTGGTATATATCAGAATTG
The DNA here is from genome assembly GCF_019279795.1 of Protopterus annectens. Classification (NCBI taxonomy): domain Eukaryota; kingdom Metazoa; phylum Chordata; order Ceratodontiformes; family Protopteridae; genus Protopterus; species Protopterus annectens. The sequence continues at coordinate 737,666,828 of NC_056730.1, read as the reverse complement.
TGACAGATATGCTTAAGCATTACATAATAATTGTTAAAAGATGTACACCGTTTCTTTAATCAATAAAATGAAGCTGTTTTCAGTGCCAGTGCCTCAATACCTTCCCAGTATAGCTACATTTATATCTACATCTGCACATACAAGAACATCTTTACACATACACATACTTAAGTGCTTTGTAGCTTATGTAGCTGCCAGACACATCCACTACATATTACAGACAGGGTAAACAATCTATACCAAATGCCTTCCCCTCTTAAGTTTCCGGAAGTATAGGAGGGTAAAATGTATATAGGTGGATGGATGGATAGATAGATAGATAGATAGATAGATAGATAGATAGATAGATAGGCAGACAGTCCATGCACAACATTTGATTTACGCTGCAGCTAGAACTTTAATGTCATAGAAAACACAAAACAAAACAACAAATTTAAGGGAAACAGTTTTACTTTAAGACCATTAACAGTTTTTTAGAAAAAAATAAAATAAAAATGAACCAAACACACAAATAAACTAAACACTGAAACCGAAGCCTCTTTAAATAGCATGACATTTCAAGCATAGCAAAATCTGATTAAGTAGGATATCACTGATCCGGTCCTCTTACACTGTATTCATTTAAAACACCATCAATTGAATATGTGCACCTCTTAAATTTCATCTGTCTTGGTTCCTGCCAATATTCTTCACACTTTCCCATCTTCCTACTCATTTGTAAGTACTTATAATAAATCATTCATTCAGTTTATCACTACTGTTTCTTCATATTTCAAAGCATCTCTCAACACAGTGATACATCATGAGCACAGCTTTTCTTGCATGCAGCAAGACACTTGAAAATTCTTACATTGCACCCTCTGGTTTTCTTTCCTAAGCTTTCTGAAAAATTAGCTTGCTACAACCAGATGCTTGACCTTACCTTTTTTCCTGATCATTCCATGTACCTGCATTTCTAGTGCTGTGCTCCTGTATAATATTGTTTACTCATAATACCTCCATATCTTATTCATTGGACATCTGACTATATACTATATATGTTTCCTTATTCTATTTTGAGAGGAAGTTATGTCTTGGGGTTCTCCTAGTCAGCCTGCTGACAGTAATTTGTACTCCATACTTTTCACCAGGTCAAAGTTTATGTTACACCTCTGATCTTGTTTCCTTTCGTATCCCTACCTAGTGGTCATGAATCTCTCCGTGGCACAACCATTGTTACCAACCATCACCATTACCTCTAGTACACTCCACCCATTCAAGACTGGTGAGTACAAATCCAACATCCACGAAAACATAAAGCATCTCACCTTGTCTTAACTTTCACCCAGGTTATTTTACAACAGTGGAGACTTTAATTCAAAATAGGTGTTGTTGTTTTTGTAGATCATTTAATTCTGTTTCTGGGTTTATTAACATAATTTCTACCCTCCTTTATGTGTTAGACTAGCAATGTTTTTGGCTTTTTTAAAAGTGCAACAAAGATACAAGTGATGGCAAATGATGAAACCTTAAGCCATCAGGTTTAAAGGGGAAGCAGAGGACGGAAGGGTAGTAATGGTCATAATGAGTGACCATTTAGTTCTATAGGAATGATGGTCATCTGCCAGTTAAACTGCAAGTGCCAGATGGAAAATGAACCCAGCTTTTGACAAACCATATTCATACCTGACTGTGGCACTGAGTTCTGGAGCCTGAAGTAAAGGAAACATTTTCTAGAGGGAACTAGCAAACTGCAGATCATTCAAACAATTCTGGCATTAACTTTGCTTGTCAACTATAAAGAAATGCAGATGAATCACACTGCCTCTGACTTTACCTGTTTCCACTAATTCATTAATTAATTTATTTATTAACCCACTTTAACAAAACACCTTTGCTAACAAAGAGGTATAAATTGAACAATACCACAATCACAACAAATGAATACATAGCACAACAATTCGTAGCACATTTCAGTCTGATGATATATCATATAATTAACTTTCAAGTTTTATACTGCATATGTGTAAACTCTATATGGACCCCATGGAAGGCAAGGTATTTTTAAGCTAGAAATAAAATGATCAGTTGAATAAAGGACAGGCTAATGAAAGCAATCCTTTCAATCAGTAAAGGACAAAGTTATCCACAATGAATTGAAATATGCCAAAGCAATTTTAGTGGTTCATAGGGAAAGTTTCACCCTTACAGCTATGCAAACAATAACAATAAAACAATTAAGTTATGCAATGGACTTACATCGCTCTCTCCGGGTCTATATTATAATCTCAAAGTTACGGAACATCAAATATAATATGGTCGACACCATATTACTGAAGTTCTGCAACTTCGAAAATAAAAAAAAAAAATTTTAAGCATCAAATACCCTAATGGGTTTAAGCAAGCCCCCCTGCACCCCCCACACCCGACGCTACTTATATATATCAACTCTGAGATCGCACTTTAACGTATTATGGTGTGGAAATGGAAGATTTCCCTTTCCTACACTGTAGTGCAATCTCTGAGTTGCTATATTTAAGTAGCGGGGAGTTTGGGGGGGTGCAGGGGGGCTTGCCCCCCTGCCTACACTAGTTAGTTTTTTTTTGTTCTACAAATATTTTTATTGTGTTTCAATTGTTTAATAGTTCGATGCATAAAGTTCGATGTTTATGCATTCGAACTATTAAACATTCGAGATTATAATATATATCTGCTCTCTCCTATATAAATCTACAGCAGTGGTTCTGAAACTTTGCAAGCTGGAGGACCCCTTTTATAAAGAAAATATTTTGGCGGACCCCTATAGGTGGCAGTACACAAACGTTATATTTGGATCAACCCCCCCCCCCCCAATCAGTCCCCCCAGCCAAGCAACCATTTCAGTGTCCCATTATTTGGCTATTTCTCCCCAGCTGTCATAAACACTGTTCAAAATTCTCAGTGTGCATACTGTTTTCTGCTTTACTGCTAAAATGACTGCAGATATTTGGATTTAATTTGAAACTTTTATTCAAAGTTTATAGCACAAACACTGATAGACATTTGTTAAAGCTAAACAGACATTTGCTAAAACTAATCAAAGCAATACAGTCTCACAATGAAAACAGAGTTAGCATTAAAACTTCTTTGCCTTTGAAAGACATTCACTGAAACAGCATTGAAACCCACATTAAAAAAAAATGCATCTGGCCAGTGGAGGATTAAATTTACCTTTGGGCTGTTTTTCAAAGCATTGGTCCCTTGCGAACATTTCTAGGACCGTGCAAACGTTCTTTGATTCACTTTCCTGATTGTATAATTAAATTTTAATATACAATAATTAAATTATATCCCTTGTATAATACAGCACCACTTGGTAGAGCATGTTTTAAATGTATAGTTTTGCACATTTTTCCAGTAAGCAATGAAACAAAACATATGAGCCAATAATGGCAAAACTACCCAATTCAGAACGTTTCAACCACAAAATTCCACTCAAACTTCTGTCATTGCAATCCACCAGTATCAGTCATTATACACAATCTCTGAAGAAGTAAATTATCTGAATAATTCCACATTAAAGACATCTGTAACCAATAAAAGGTTGCTGCTAGCAACTTTATATTTCAGTGTTTCATCTACAAATTCAGTGCCTGCTGCCCTTGAAGAATAAATTGCCTACTTACGTTACATTAAAAAAATGGTAAGCTGGTAATATTGCATTGATGGCAAACTGAAAAGAACTTCATAGTTATTAGGCATCTGATCCAAAGGAGGACATATTCAGGACTTCAGCACCCCACCCCTGAAAATGCAGCACAGTATCAGTAATCTATCAATGTGGGAGTAGAACCCGCAGCCTTCGGCATTAAAATACAAGTATGCTAGCTACCTGTTGTGCAAATAACACTGCCTTAAAATTCTGTACCACAATAGTGATACCATTTGCTAGCTAATTAAACAAAACAGTTGCACATTGTAAACAGACTTAGCATGAGCAGCAGTAAACTTCTCTTCGCTTGAAGCTCACAATTCCTTGAAAACGCACTTGAAACTAAATTCCTTGAAAAATGCACCTGTCATAATGGGGGGGGGGGGCAGAGGGCCAAAACTAAGAAAACATTTTAATTATTGCTTTTATAAACTTAGAAAACTGGTAGAACAACAAGTTAAAAACACTTAAAAACATTGCACCCCATACCTCTCGACCTCTTAGTTAGCCCAATAAATCTGGACAAAGCCTCAAATAATGGGGGAACACAGTCCCAAAGATAGGGACACCTTTTAAACATTGCTCTTACAAACTTAGAAAGTTGATAAAAAAGCAAGTTTTGCATTAGTACACATTTTTCAGAAGGACATGAACTGTAAAGCTCAAATGTCTGCCATTATTTTCTGACTTCAGTCCTCCATGATTTGCCAGGGATTTGACAGAAAAGCACAAATTTATGAGAAATAGACCAAAAAATATGAGGCATAAATCTGGACATTCTGCAAAAACCTGTACAGTTGAGGGGTATACTACTGACCTCTTACACACACACACACACACACACACACACACACACACACACACACACACACACACACAGCTTTACATCTTACATACACACACACACAGCTTTACATCTTACACACACACACACACACACACACACACACACACACACACACACACACACACACACACACACAAAACTATTTTCATTTTGCACACACACACACACACACACACACACACACAAGGCTATGTGCTCTGAGACCACAACTTCTCCACTTAAAAAAATTGCACCCCATACCTCTCAAACTCTTAGTTACCCAAGAAATTTGGACAAAGCCACAAATAATGAGAGAACACAGTCCCAAAAATAGGGACATATTTTAAAAATTGCTCTTACAAACTTAGAAAGTTGATAAAAAACAAGTTTTGCATTAGTACACATGTTCTGAAGGATAGGAAGTCTAAAGCTCAAATGTCTGCCATTATTTCCTAATTTCAGCTCTCAATGATTTGCCAGAAAAGCACAATTTTATGAGAAACAGACCAATATATAACGTACAACTCTGGACATTCTGCAAAACCCTGTACAGTTGAGGGGCATACTACCAACATGTTGTTTACACACACACACACACACACACACACACACACACACACACACACACACACACACACACACACACACACACACACACACACACGTCTTCAACAAATTGACAGATATGCCAGAAAAACTCAATTTTATGAGAATCAGACCAAAACTATGAGGCAAAAATCTGTGCAGTAGATAGATATGTTCTCTATTCAAGCCGTAAAACAAAAAAATACATTCAGGGTCTTTCCTAAAGGTTGACTCGATCAGGTCTGCAGTACTGGTAAAGGGAACCAACCAGCAAAAAACAACTACATTAACTGTCTGACTGGAGGGAAAGTAACAGTTCATTAAAATCCCCTCCATGCTCAAACGGCCAGACAGAAAACATAGGGCAAGCAGCTGTTCAGCATCAGCCATAAACAGGGAAGTTATTACTTATTATTCCTCTCTAAAAATGCAGAGCGAGCAGCTGGTTACCAGTGAACGTGGAAGACATGGAAGTCTGTTTGTTTTCTTTTTATCTTTGCTATTACAGGTGGTCAGTCACTGCAGAAGTGTGAAGTAGAACTCTGCAGACCCCTATATTTCATCACACAGAACCCTAGAGGTCCAAGGACCAGAGTTTCAGAATTGCTGATCTACAGCATTTCTATAGCTATACCTATCCAAATCTATTTAAGCAGTTTTCTATATACATGTATTTGGTGAAACTCAAACTTTTCATTTCTTACGGCATGGCATTATGCTGGATCTAGTACCTGTTATATATAACACAGCACTACTCATGCTGACAGTGACTACTGCCCTTGTACCTGTTAAATATAACACAGCACTAGTCACACTGACAACGACTATGGCCATTGTACCTATTACATATAACACTGCACTAGTCATACTGACAATGATTATGGCTTCTGTACCTATTACATATAACACAGCACTAGTCATACTGACAATGACTACTGCCCTTGTGCCTATTACTTCTAATGCAGGACTAGTCATGCTGACAATGACTATGGCCCTTGTACCTATTACATATAACACAAGACTAGTCATGCTGACAATGACTATTGCCCTCGTACCTGTTACATATAACACAGCATTACTCATGGTGACAATAACTACTGCCCTTGTACCTGTTAAATATAACACAGCACTAGTCACACTGACAATGACTATGGCCATTGTACCTATTACATATAACACTGCACTAGTCATACTGACAATGATTATGGCTTCTGTACCTATTACATATAACACAGCACTAGTCATACTGACAATGAATACTGCCCTTGTACCTATTACTTATAACACAGGACTAGTCATGCTGACAATGACTATGGCCCTTGTACCTATTACATATAACACAAGACTAGTCATGCTGACAATGACTATTGCCCTCGTACCTGTTACATATAACACAGCATTACTCATGGTGACAATGACTACTGCCCTTGTACCGGTTACATATAACACAGGACGTGTCATGCTGAAAATGACTACTGCCCTTGCACATATTACATATAACACTTGACTAGTCATACTGATAATGAATACTCCCTTGTGCCTGTTACATATAACACAGGACTAGTCATGCTGACAATGACTAAGGTCCCTGTACCTGTTACATATAACACAGGACTAGTCATGCTGACAATGACTAAGGTCCCTGTACCTGTTACATATAACACAGGACTAGTCATGCTGACAATGACTAAGGTCCCTGTACCTGTTACATATAACACTGGACTAGTCATGCTGACATTGACTACTGCCCTTGTACCTGTTACATATAACACAGGACTAGTCATGCTGATAATGACTTCTGACCTTGTACCTATTACGTATAGCACAGGACTAGTCATGCAGACAATGACTACTGCCCTTGTACCTGTTACATATAACACAGCATTACTTATGGTGACAATGACTACTGCCCTCGTATCTATTACATATAACACAGCACTAGTCATACTGACAATGACTACTCCCTTTACCTGTTACATATAACACAGCACTAGTAATGCTGACAATGACTACCACCCTTGTCCCTGTTACATACAACTTAACACTACCCATGCTGACAGCAACTACTGCCCTCGTACCTATTACATATAACACAGGACTAGTCATGCTGACAATGACTACAGCCCTTGTACTTATTACATATAACACAGCATTACTCATGGTGACAATGACTACTGCCCTTGTACGGTTACATATAACACAGGACGTGTCATGCTGAAAATGACTACTGCCCTTGCACATATTACATATAACACTTGACTAGTCATACTGATAATGAATACTCCCTTGTGCCTGTTACATATAACACAGGACTAGTCATGCTGACAATGACTAAGGTCCCTGTACCTGTTACATATAACACAGGACTAGTCATGCTGACAATGACTAAGGTCCCTGTACCTGTTACATATAACACAGGACTAGTCATGCTGACAATGACTAAGGTCCCTGTACCTGTTACATATAACACTGGACTAGTCATGCTGACATTGACTACTGCCCTTGTACCTGTTACATATAACACAGGACTAGTCATGCTGATAATGACTTCTGACCTTGTACCTATTACGTATAGCACAGGACTAGTCATGCAGACAATGACTACTGCCCTTGTACCTGTTACATATAACACAGCATTACTTATGGTGACAATGACTACTGCCCTCGTATCTATTACATATAACACAGCACTAGTCATACTGACAATGACTACTCCCCTTTACCTGTTACATATAACACAGCACTAGTAATGCTGACAATGACTACCACCCTTGTCCCTGTTACATACAACTTAACACTACCCATGCTGACAGCAACTACTGCCCTCGTACCTATTACATATAACACAGGACTAGTCATGCTGACAATGACTACAGCCCTTGTACTTATTACATATAACACAGCATTACTCATGGTGACAATGACTACTGCCCTTGTACCGGTTACATATAACACAGGACGTGTCATGCTGAAAATGACTACTGCCCTTGCACATATTACATATAACACTTGACTAGTCATACTGATAATGAATACTCCCTTGTGCCTGTTACATATAACACAGGACTAGTCATGCTGACAATGACTAAGGTCCCTGTACCTGTTACATATAACACAGGACTAGTCATGCTGACAATGACTAAGGTCCCTGTACCTGTTACATATAACACAGGACTAGTCATGCTGACAATGACTAAGGTCCCTGTACCTGTTACATATAACACTGGACTAGTCATGCTGACATTGACTACTGCCCTTGTACCTGTTACATATAACACAGGACTAGTCATGCTGATAATGACTTCTGACCTTGTACCTATTACGTATAGCACAGGACTAGTCATGCAGACAATGACTACTGCCCTTGTACCTGTTACATATAACACAGCATTACTTATGGTGACAATGACTACTGCCCTCGTATCTATTACATATAACACAGCACTAGTCATACTGACAATGACTACTCCCCTTTACCTGTTACATATAACACAGCACTAGTAATGCTGACAATGACTACCACCCTTGTCCCTGTTACATACAACTTAACACTACCCATGCTGACAGCAACTACTGCCCTCGTACCTATTACATATAACACAGCACTAATCATACTGACAATGACTACTCCCTTGTACCTATTACATATAACACAGGACTAGTCATGCTGACAATGACTACAGCCCTTGTACTTATTACATATAACATTGCACTAGTCAAATCGACAATGACTATGGCTCCTGCAGCTATTACATATAACACAGGACTAGTCATGCTGACAATGACTACTGCCTTTGACCTGTCATATATAACACAGGACTAGTCATGCCGACAAAGACTATGACCCCTGTTCCTATTACATATAGCACAAGTCTAGACATACTGACAATGATTATGGTCCCTGGACCTATTACATATAACACAGCATTACTCATGGTGACAATAACTATTGCCCTTGTACATGTTACATATAACACAGCACTAGTCATACTGTCAATAACGACTGCCCTTGTACCTGTTACACATAACACAGGACTAGTCATGCTGACAATGACAACTAACCTTGCACATATTACATATAACACTGCACCAGTCATACAGACAATGACTACTCCCTTGTACCTGTTATATATAAAACACAAGTGTAGTCATACTGAGAATGATTATGACATATAACATAGCATTAGTAATGCTGACAATGACTACCGCCCTTGTAACACTACCCGTGCTGGCAACTACTGCCCTGGTACCTATTACATATAACACAGCACTAATCATACTGACAATGAAAACTCCCTTGTACCTATTGCATATAACAAAGGACTAGTCATGCTGACAGTGACTACATCCCTTCTGCCTATTACATATAACACTGCACTAGTCATACTCACAATGATTATGGCCCCTGTACCTATTACATATAACACAGCACTAGTCATGCTGACAACGACTACTGCCCTTCTACCTGTTACATATAACACAGCACTAGTCAAACTGAAAATGACTACCCCCTCGTACCTGTTACATATAACACAGCATTACTCATGGTGACAACAACTACTGCCCTTGCAGCTGTTACATATCACAGCATTACTTATGGTGACAATGACTATTGCCATGCCATCGTACCTATTACATATAACACAGCATTAGTCATACTGACAATGACTACTCTCTCGTACCTATTACATAAAACACAGGACTAGTCATGCTGATAATGACTATGGCACTTGTACCCATTATATATAACACAGCATTGCACATGCTGACAATGACTAGTGCTCTAGTACCTGTTACATACAACTTAGCCTACTGCCCTTGTACTTATACATATAACAAAGGACTAGTTATGCTGACAATGGCTACTAGCCTTGTACCAATTACATGTAACATAGCAATAGTCATGTTGACAATGACTAATGCCCTTGTACCCGTTACATATAACACAGCACTGCACATGCTGACAATGACTACTGCTCTTGTACCTGTTACATATAACACAGCACTAGTCATACTGACAATGACTATGGCTCTTGTACCTATTACATATAACACTGCACAAGTCATACTGACAATGATTATGGCCCCTCTACCTATTACATATAACACAGCACTAGTCATGCTGACAATGACTACTGCCCTTCTACCTGTTACATATAACACACCACTAGTCATACTAACAATGACTATGGCCCCTGTACCTATTACATATAGTACAGGACTAGTCATACTGACAATGATTATGGCCCCTGTGCCTAATACATATAACACAGGACTAGTCATGCTGACAATGACTACTGCCCTTGTCCCTGTTACATATAACACAGCACTAGTCGTACTGACAATGACTATGGCCCCTGCAACTATTACATGTACCTTAGCACTAGTCATGCTGACAATGACTATTTCCCCTGTACCTATTACATGTACCATAACACTAGTCATGCTGACAATGACTACTGGCCTTGTACCTATTACATGTAACTAACCACTAGTCATACTGACAATGACTACTGCCCTCATTCCTGTTACATATAACACAGGACTAGTCATGCTGACAATTACTATGGCCCTTGTACTTATTACATATAACACAGCACTAGTCATACTGAAAACAACTGCTGCCCTTGTACCTGTTACATACAACTTAGCACTACCCATGCTGACAATGACGACTCCCTTGTACCTGTTACATATAACACAGGACTAGTCATACTGACAATGACTATGGCCCGTGTACCTTTCACATATAACACAGCAATAGTCATAATGACAATGACTACTGCCCTCATACCAGTTACATATAATACAGGACTAGTCATGCTGACAATGACTATGGCCCTTGTACCTATTACATATAACACAGCACTAGTCATACTGACAATGACTACCCCCTTTGTACCTATTATGTATAACACAGTACTACTCATTGTGACAATGACTACTGCCCTTGACCTGTTACATACAACTTAGCACAACCCATGCTGACAACGACTACTGCTCTTGCACCTGTTACATATAACACAGCATTACTAATGGTGACAATGACTATTGCCCTCATACCTATTACATATAACACAGCACTAGTCATACTGACAATGACTACTCCCTCGTACCTGTTACATATAACATAGCACTAGTCATTCTGACAATGACTACTCCCTTGTACCTGTTACATATCACACAACACTCGTCATACTGACAATGACTGCAGCCCTTGCACCTTTTACAACACTGCAGTAGTCATACTGACAAAGACTATGGCCCTTGTACCTATTACATATAAGACTGTGCTAGTGAAACTGACTACTGCCTTTGTACCTTTTACATATAACACAGCACTAGCCATGCTGACAGTGACTGCTGCCATTGCACCTGTTACATACAACTTAGCACTACCCATACTGACAATGGCTACTCCCTTGTACCTGTTACATATAACACAGGACTAGTCATAATGACAATGACTACCCCCTTCGTACCTGTAACACAGCACTACTCATGGTGACAATGACTACTGCCATTGTACCTGTTACATACAACTTAGCACAATCCATGCTGACAATGACTACTGCCCTTGCAGCTGTTACATATAACACAGCACTAGTCATAATGACAATGACTACTCCCTCGTACCTATTACATATAACATAGCACTAGTCATTCTGACAATGACTACTCCCTTGTACCTGTTACATGTAACACAGGACTAGTCATACTGAAAATGACTATGGCACCTGTACCTGTTACATATAACACAGCACTAGTCATGCTAAAAATGACTACTGCCCTTGCACCTGTTACATACAACTTAGCACTACCCATACTGACAATGACTACTCCCTTGAACCTGTTATATATAACAAAGGACTAGTCATGGTGACAATGACTACTGCCCTTGTACCTCTTACATATAACACAGCACTAGTTATACTGACAATGACTACTGTCCTTGTACCTATTACATATAACACAGCACTACTCATGGTGTGAATGAATACTGCCCTTGTACCTGTTACATACAACTTAGCACAACCCATGCTGACAATGACTGCTGCCATTGCACCTGTTGCATTTAACACAGCATTGCTTATGGTGACAATGACTACTGCCCTCATACCTATTACATATAACACAGCACTAGTCATACTGATAACGACTACTCCCTTGTACCTATTACATATAACACAGAACTAGTCATACTGACAATGACTACAGCCCTTGTACCTGTTACATATAACACAGCACTGCACATGCTGACAATGATTACTACCCTTGTACCTTTTACAAATAATAAAGCACTACTCATACTGACAATGACTACTGCCCTTGACCTGTTACATGCAACTTTGCACAACCCATGCTGACAACGACTACTGCCCTTGCACCTTTTACATATAGCACAGCATTACTTATGGTGACAATGATTATTGACCTCGTACATACTACATATAACACAGCACTTGTCATACTGACAATGACTACTCCCTCGTACCTATTACATATAACATAGCACTAGTCATTCTGACAATGAATACTCACTCGTACCTGTTACATATAACACAGCACTAGTCATACTGACAGTGATTACAGCCCTTGTACCTTTTGCAACACTGCAGTATTCATACTGACAAGGACTATGGCCTTGTACCTATTACATATAAGACTGTGCTAGTCATACTGACAACAACTAATGTCCTTGTACGTGCTGCATATTACACAACACTAGTCATGCTGACAGTGACTACTGCCCTTGCACCTGTCACATACAACTTAGCACTACCCATGCTGACAATAACTACTCCCTTGTACCTGTTACATATAACACAGGACTAGTCATACTGACAATGACTATGGCCCCTGTACCTGTCACATATAACACAGCAATAGTCATAATGACAATGACTACTGCCCTCATACCTGTTATATATAACACAGGACTAGTCATGCTGACAATGACTATGGCCCCTGTACCTGTCACATATAACACAGCAATAGTCATAATGACAATGACTACTGCCCTCATACCTGTTATATATAACACAGGACTAGTCATGCTGACAATGACTATGGCCCTTGTACCTATTACATATAACACAGCAGTAGTCATACTGACAATGACTACCCCCTTTGTACCTATTACGTATAACACAGTACTACTCATTGTGACAATGACTACTGCCCTTGACCTGTTACATACAACTTAGCACAACCCATGCTGACAACGACTACTGCCCTTGCACCTGTTACATATAACAAAGCATTACTTATGGTGACAATGACTATTGCCCTCATACCTATTACATATAACACAGCACTAGTCATACTGACAATGACTACTCCCTTGTACCTATTACATATAACATAGCACTAGTCATTCTGACAATGACTACTCCCTTGTACCTGTTACACATAACACAACACTCATCATACTGACAATGACTGCAGCCCTTGCACCTTTTACAACACTGCAGTAGTCATACTGACAAGGACTATGGCCCTTCTACCTATTACATATAAGACTGCGCTAGTGAAACTGACAAAGACTACTGCCTTTGTACCTTTTACATATAACACAGCACTAGCCATGCTGACAGTGACTGCTGCCATTGCACCTGTTACATACAACTTAGCACTACCCATACTGACAATGACTACTCCCTTGTACCTGTTACATATAACACAGGACTAGTCATACTGACAAAGACTACGACCCCTGTACCTGTCACATATAACACAGCACTAGTCATACTGTGAATGACTATGGCCCCTGTACCTATTACATATAGCACAGGACTAGTCATACTTACAATGATTATGGCCCCTGTACCTATTACATATAACACAGGACTAGTCATGCTGACAATGATTACTGCTCTTGTCCCTGTTACATATAACACAGCACTAGTCATATTGACAATGACTATGGCCCCTGTACCTATTACATGTACCATAGCACTAGTCATGCTGGCAATGAATATTCCCCTGTACTTATTACATGTGCTGTAGCACTAGTCATGCTGACAATGGCTACTGCCCTTGTACCTATTATATATAACCTGCCACTAGTCATACTGACAAAGACTACTGCCCTCATACCTGTTACATATAACACAGGACTAGTCATGCTGACAATAACTATAGCCCTTGTACCTATTACATATAACACAGCACTAGTCATACTGATGACTACTGCCCTTATTCCTGTTACATAAAGCACAGTACTAGTCATGCTGAAAATGACTACTGCCCTTGTACCTGTTACATACAACTTAGCACTACCCATGCTGACTACTCCCTTGTACCTCTTACATATAACACAGGACTAGTCATGTTGAAAACTACTACTGCCCTTGTACCTGTTACATATAACACAGCACTAGTCATAATGACAATGACTACCCCCTTCGTACCTGTAACACAGCACTACTCATGGTGACAATGACTACTGCCATTGTACCTGTTACATACCACTTAGCACAATCCATACTGACAATGACTACTGCCCTTGCACCTGTTACATATAACACAGCACTAGTCATACTGACAATGACTACTCCCTTGTACCTGGTACATATAACACAGCACTAGTCATACTGACAAGGACTATGGCCCTTGTACCTATTACATATAAGACTGCGCTAGTCATACTGACAAGGACTACTGCCCTTGTACCTTTTACATATAACATAGCACTAGTCATGCTGACAGTGACTACTGCCCTTGCACCTCTTACATACAACTTAGCACTACCCATTCTGACAATGACTACTCCCTTGTACCCGTTACATGTAACACAGGACTAGTCATACTGAAATGACTATGGCACCTGCACCTGTTACATATAACACAGCACTAGTCATGCTAACAATGACTACTGCCCTTGCACCTGTTACATACAACTTAGTACTACCCATGCTGACAATGACTACTCCCTTGAACCTGTTATATATAACAAAGGACTAGTCATGGTGACAATGACTACTGCCCTTGTACCTCTTACATATAACACAGCACTAGTTATACTGACAATGACTACAGTCCTTGTACCTATTACATATAACACAGCACTACTCATGGTGTGAATGAATACTGCCCTTGTACCTGTTTTATACAACTTAGCACAACCCATGCTGACAATGACTGCTGCCCTTTCACCTGTTGCATTTAACACAGCATTGCTTATGGTGACAATGACTACTCCCTTGTACCTATTACATATAACACAGAACTAGTCATACTGACAATGACTACAGCCCTTGTACCTGTTACATATAACACAGCACTGCACATGCTGACAATGACAACTGCCCTTGTATCTGTTACATACAACTTAGCACTACTCATGCTGACGACTACTGCCCTTGCACCTGTTACATATAACACAGCATTACTTATGGTGACAATTACTACTGCCCTCATACCTATTATATATAACACAGCACTAGTCATACTGACAATAACTACTCCCTCATACCTATTACATATAACACAGCACAAGCCATACTGACAATGACTACTCCCTTGTACCTGTTACATATAACACTGCACTACTAATGCGGGCAATGACTATGGCCCCTGTACCTATTACATATAACACTGCACTAGTCATACTGACAATGACAACGGTCCCTGTACCTATTACATATAACACAAGACTAATCATGCTGACAATGACTACAGCCCTTGTACCTATTACATATAATACTGAACTGGTCATACTGACAATGGCTATGGTCGCTGTACCTATTACATATAACACAGGACTAGTCATACTGACAATAACTACTTCCTAATACCTGTTACATATAACACAGCACTAGTCATATTGACAATGACTACTGCCCTTGCACCTGTTATATATAAGACAGCATTATTTATGGTGACAATGACTACTGCCATCATACCTATTACATATAACACAGCACTAGTTATACTGACAATGACTAGTCCGTTGTACCTGTTACATATAACACTGCACTAGTTATACTGACAATGACTAGTCCCTTGTATCTGTTACATATAACACAGCACTAGTCATACTGACAATGTCTACAGCCCTTGTACCTATTACATGTAACACTGCAGTAGTCATACTGAAAATGACTACAGCCCTTGTACCTTTTACAACACTGCAGTAGTCATACTGACAAGGACTATGGCCTTTGTACCTATTACATATAAGACTGCGCTAGTCATACTGACAATGACTACTGCCCTTGTACCTGTTACATATAACACAGCACTAGTCATGCTGACAGTGACTACTGACCTTGCACCTGTTACATACAACTTAGCAGTACCCATGCTGGCAATGACTACTCCCTTGTACCTTTTACATATAACACAGGACTCGTCATGCTGACAATGACTATGGCCCCTGTACCTGTCATATATAACACAGCAATCATCATACTAACAATGACTACTGCCCTCATACCTGTTACATATAACACAGGACTAGTCATGCTGACAATGACTATCGCCCTTGTACCAATTACGTATAACACAGCACTAATCATACTGACAACGACTTCTGCCCTTGTACCTGTTACATATAACATAGCACTAGTCAAACTGACAATGACTACCCCCTTTGTACTTATTACATATAACACAGCACTACTCAATGTGACAATGACTACTGCCCTTGACCTGTTACATACAACCTAGCACAATCCATGCTGACAACGACTACTGCCCTTGCACCTGTTACATATAACACAGCATTACTTATGGTGACAGCGACTATTGCCCTCGTACCTTTTACATATAACACAGCACTAGTCATACTGACAATGACTACTCCCTCATACCTATTACATTTAAGATAGCACTAGCCATTTTGATAATGACTACTCCCTTGTAGCTGTTACATATAACACAGCACTGGTCATACTGACAATGACTACAGCCCTTGTACCTTTTACAACACTGCAGTAGTCATATTGACAAGGACTATGGCCCTTGTACCTATTGCATATAAGACTGCGCTAGTCATATTGACAATGACTACTGCCCTTGTACCAGTTACGTATAATACAGCACTAGTTATGCTGACAGTGACTACTCCCTTGTACCTGTTACATATAACACAGCACTAGTCATACTGACAATGACTATGGCCCCTGTACCTGTCACATATAACACAGCACACAGCACTAGTCATGCTAATATTTACTACTGCCCTTGCACCTGCTACATACAACTTAGCACTGACCATGATGACAATGACTACTCCCTTGAACCTGTTATATATAACAAAGGACTAGTCATGGTGACAATGACTACTGCCCTTGTACCTTTTACATATAACACAACACTACTCATGGTGACAATGACTGCTGCCCTTGCACCTGTTACATATAACACAGCATTACTTATGGTGACGATGACTACTGCCCTCATACCTATTACATATAACACAGAACTAGTCATACTGACAATGACTGCTGCCCTTGTACCTGTTACATATAATACAGCACTACTCATGGTGACAATGTCTATTGCCCTCATACCTATTATATATAACACAGCACTAGTCATACTGACAATGACTACTCATTCGTACCTATTACATACAACACAGCACAGGTCATACTGACAATGACTACTCCCTTGTACCTGTTACATATAACACTGCACTACTCATGCTGACAATGACTATGGCCCCTGTACCTATTACATATAACATGGCACTAGTCATACTGACAATGACAATGGCCCCTGTACTTATTACATATAACACAAGACTAATCATGCTGACAATGACTACAGCCCTTGTACCTATTACATATAATACTGAACTGGTCATACTGACAATGGCTATGGTCCCTGTACCTATTACATATAACAGAGGACTAGTCATATTGACAATGACTACTGCCCTTGCACCTGTTACATATAAGACAGCATTACTTATGGTGACAATGACTACTGCCCTCGTACCTATTACATATAACACAGCACTAGTTATACTGACAATGACTAGTCCCTTGTACCTGTTACATATAACATGGCACTAGTCATACTGACAATGACTACAGCCCTTGCACCTATTACATATAACACTGCACTAGTTATACTGACAATGACTAGTCCCTTGTACCTGTTACATATAACACTGCAGTAGTCATACTGACAATGACTATGGGCCTTGTACCTGTTACGTATAACACAGGACTAGTCATACTAACAATGACTATGGCTCTGTACCGGTTACATATAACACAGCACTAGTCATGCTGACAATGACTATGCCCTCGTATCTGTACTTATTACATATAACACAAGACTAATCATGCTGACAATGACTACAGCCCTTGTACCTATTACATATAACTCTGCAGTAGTCATATTGACAATGACTAGTCCCTTGTACCTGTTACATATAACACAGCACTAGTCATAATGACAATGACTACAACCCTTGTACCTGTTACATATAACACTGCACTAGTCATACCGATAATGACCGTGGCCCTTGTACCTTTTACATATAACATTGCACTAGTCATACTGACAATGATTATGGCCCCTGTACCTGTTACATATAACACAGCACTAGTCGTGCTGACAATGACTACTGCCCTTGTACCTGTTACATATAAAGTACAGTTGTGTACCTACCATAAATGTAGATGTTCAAGTGTATTCACTGTTGCAGTCATTACTCTTAGGTTATCTTCCTGGCAGGCTACCCTCAGTCGGCCAGAATTCCAAAGTCTAGGTCCGGCGTCGGTTGCTGTTGCCTCTTCCCTGACATCAATGCACCAGGGGTATAATAGATGCAGCCGACGCCATTTTCTTCAGTTTTTCTTGCCCCAGATATCAGGTTCCCCCAAATTGGTAGGCTGAAAAATATGCCAATAAAAATGCATGCACAAAAATAAAATTTCCTTCATCTACAAGCAAATACATCAAATAGGTTGTATAGGATGGAGAAGTGCAGATACGTCCCAGCAAAGAAAAGGGGGATGGCGGGTGGGTAACCTGGACTGCAACAGTGAATACACTCGAACATCTACATTTATGGTAGGTACACAACTGTACTATGTTCATCGTGTTTCACTGTTGCAGTCATTACTCTTGGGTTGAATCCCAAAGCTGAGGAAGGGTGGCTGGGCTAAATAGGATTAGGAGAGGCTACGAGGCCCTGCAGGACTGCAGTGGCAAAGCCTGCTCTGGACTTGGAGTAAAGAGGTAAGTGGTAGTGCTTTGTGAAGGTGTGCACTGAACTCCAAGTTGCAACCTCTAAGATATCTTTGGTTGGTACTCCTCTGAGAAATTCTGCTGAAGTGGCTGCTGCTCTGGTGGAATGAGGCCTAATGCCGTTAGGCACTGATTTGCCATGTTGAAAATAGCAGCGATGGATGCAATAGCCTATCCATTTAGAAATAGTCTGTTTTGAGATAGCCTTTCCTTGTGATCCTGCAGTATATGGCACTAGAAGTTGCTCAGTCTTTCTGAAAGCTTTATTTCTGTCCAAGTAGAAGTGTAACTGCCTGTGTATGTCCAAAGAATGCAGAATTTTCTCACCCTTGTTCTGTGGATTAGGATAAAAGGTTGGCAAGTGAATGGTTTGGTTAAAGGCCACACTGGACACCACCTTAGGCATAAATGTGGAGTTTGTCTTCAGAGAAACCCTGTCTGGATGAAAAATGATGAAAGGTTCCACAGCCATGAGTGCTTGTAACTCCGAGACTCACCTTGCAAGGAGCAGAGCTGTTTTCCAGGATAATAATTTTATATCTGCTGTTGATGCTGGCTTGAAAGGAGGCAGTGTGAGTTTTTCCAAAACATAATTGAGGTCCCAGCCTGGAATTGGTGCTCTCCTTAGAGGCCTAATGTTTTTGGCCCCTCTGAGGTACTGCCTTATTAAATAAAGGATGAGAAAAAATAGGTGGTTCCGTATTGTAATGGGCTGAAATGGCAGAGGCATGAATCTTAATTGATGAGAAGGAAAGGCCTTTGTTCAGCATCTCAGTTAGGTATTGTAAAATCTGAGGGATATTTGGTACACACATGTCAATGCCTTGTTCCTGGTTCCAAGCACAGAATATCTTCCATTTTTCTGCATAAGATTTTCTGATGATGGGCCTCCTGGCCTCCAAAACGATAATAGCTTTTGAAAGAGGAGTGTTCTGAATGGCTACATTATCCACAATGCTGCCAGATTTAAGGTCCTGAGTTGGCTGTGCAGGATCTGATTGTTTTGTTGGGTCAGCAAGTGAGAAGTTTGAGGCAATATCCATGCTGAACCTTGAGACAAGCTCTTTAGGATTGGGTACCAATGCTGGCGTGGCCAGTCTGGTGCAATCAGTATCATTTTTGGCTTCTCTTGTCTGACCTTTAGGAGTACCCTGGGAAGGAGAGGCAGTGGGGGAAAAGCATATACAGTTAAATTTTTCCAGCTGAAGGATAGGGCATCCACTTTCCATGCTTGCTTGTGATAAATCCTTGTGCAAAATCTCTGCAATTGGCAGTTGTGAGGGGAGGCAAATAGATCTATGTCTGGGCATCCCCATTTCCTTATTATTATGCTGAAGACTTGTGGATCCATTTTCCATTCGTGGGGATCCATGAGGTTTCTGCTTAGTTCGTCTGCCAGAATATTTGTTTTTCCTGGCAGGAATTGGGCTTGCAGGTGAATTTGAAAAGCCAATGCTGTGTCCCATAAGGTCATTGCTTGTCTGCATAGGAGGTAGGAATGTGTACTCCCTGCTTGTTTATATACCACATGACCGTAGTGTTGTCTGTCTTTATCAGTAACTGTCCTGGATGAAGCAGGTCCTTGAAAGCTGTCAGGGCATTTTGAACAGCTAGCATCTCTTTTTGATTGATGTGAAGATGCCTCTGGTTTGCAGGCCATGTGCCCTGAATGCATTTTCCTGCCATATGGGCCCCCCAGGCATAATCTGATGCATCCGTTGTCAGTGTCTGTCTGGCTGTGGGTAAACTGAATGGCAGACCCTTGTTGTGGTGACAGGCTTCTGCCCACCATCGAAACTCCTGTTGTAGGCAAGGAATGAGTGCAATTATTGTCTCCAGGCTGTGGCAATGCTGAGTCCAAACACTTTTTAGGTACGATTGTAGCTTCCTCATATGCAGTCTGGCATATGGAATTAGTAGAATGCAAGATGCCATGAAACTCAAGGCCTGTAGGATTTTCCTTGCAGATAAGTGGGTTTTTGTTGCCAATTTCTTGAAGTAAGTAGTCAGATGCTTTTGTTTGTCTGGCGTGAGGTAGGCCATCTGTGTAGCTGTATTTAAGCTTGCACCCAGGAATATTATCTCTTGACAGGGCACTAGTTTTGATTTCTTTTCATTTACTGTGTACCCTAGGCCAATTAGTAATCTTTTTACAAATGCCAGATGCTTCAGAAGAATGTCTTTGTTCTCTGCTTGAATTAGGCAGTTGTCCAAGTAGGGATATATTTGAATTCCTTTTTGTCTGCAAAATGCTATTACTGGTGCCAGGCATTTTGTGAAGACCCTGGGTGCAGTAGATAAGCCAAAGGACAGTGCAGAGAATTGGTAATGCATCGAGCCAGCTATGAATCTGAGGTATCTTCTGCAAGACTGTCTGATAGGGACATGCAGGTATGCCTCTTTTAGGTCCAAAGTTAAGAGCCAAGACTTCTTGCCTAGCATGGGCAGTAGCTGCTGTAGAGTCAACATCTTGAATTTTGGAATTTCCAGAAAAGTATTTAAAATTGACAGGTCCAGTATTGGTCTCCAGGTTTTGTCCTTTCTGGGTACTAGAAAAAGTCTGGAGTAAAATCCTTGCCCCTGTTCTTGTTGTGGTACATGCTGAATGGCCTTCATGTAATTTGTTTTTGTGCCTCTGCCCATTGATTGTGTGGCAGGTCTGGCGTACCTTTTGACCGTGGTAGGGTGTGAAAATGGAACCTGTAGCCTTGGGGCACTATGTTCAGGACCCATTTGTCTCGGGTAACCTTTTTCCAATTTGATGAAAAAAGTGCTAGTTTTCCCTCCAAGGGGGCTGCCAAAAGAAAAGTGCTTGGATTTGGTAGAGGAAAGTCACTGGGACTGTTTCCTGTAGGGTTGTGATTTGTCCTCTCCGCATTTGGAGGTAGGAACACCCCAATGTTTAGGCCTGTATGAGCCTTGGGGCTGAGATCTGCATCTGGGATGCCTGTATCTGCCACTTTCTGGTCTGTCTGACACTGGAAAGGACCAATTTTTAGTGGGCCAGTTCCTGCTAAACCTGGGTGGCTGGACCTGTAAGAAATCCTTGACTGTCTGCATGGATTTTGCTTTATCCTCCATTTTTTTCAACACCTCTTCTGCTTTAGTACCAAACAAAGTATCATGCTGTAATGGTGCATCCAATAATTTTGCTTTAACATGATCAGGCAAATTCTGTTCTTTTAACCAAGCATGCCTTCTAATAACAGAACCTGTACCAGCGGCCCTGCAAGAGGCCTCCAGTGAATCATAACCACATTGCAAAGTATGCTTTCCCACTTGTTCAGTTGCATGCAATAAATCCTGCAATTATTTGTTCTCTGAACCTTCAGTATTTGTCAACAATTTCTGTTTAAGTAGTGACATTAAATATACTGCTGATATTTAAGCATATGAAACTGACAATTTAGAGCCCTTACAGCCAGGGTAGCAGAAGTGTAGACTTTTTTCCCCCATCTGTCTAGAGCCCTGGAATCCCTATCAGAGGGGACAGGGCTTTTTGCAGTGGAAGCTTTAACCCCTTTGGGATCCTGAGAAACAGTTTCTGGGTCAGCAGCGGGGTTCTTATATAGGAATTTATGAGAATCCGGGACCCTGTAGTACCTGTCTGGCTTAGCAGGTGCAGAGGGTAAAGAGTTGGGGGACAGGCCGGACTCTGAAAATACATCATCTACAATATCCAGGACAGGTGGAATAGCAAGGGGTCTGTGCGGAGGAATTAGCAAACATTCCCTGAGCCTTTTCTTAGATTCAGAATAATCTAGGCTCTCCTAGTGGAAATGCTCCCTCATGGTATGCAGGGTTTCCCCAAAAGAATAATCCTCAGGAGGAGAGGCTGAAGGAATGGATTCTTCAGCATCAGAATCCTCATAGGGAAGCATGGAGTAATCCTGTTCAGAAGTGGAATCAGAGGAAATAGAAACCTGATCATAAGAATCATACTCTGTCTCTTGCCTAGGCCTCTTATCAGGAGGGGGATGGGAGCCCCTGATCAAACTAATTAGGTCTTCGGCCATTTTCAGCATCTGTTTTTAGGCATGGAAGTCTGAGAAGGAGAATGCTGTACTTGTTTCTTTGTCTTTAGAGCTGCTTTAGTCTTTGTCTTTGAAGCTGAAGATGTCTTAATATATAGCTGTGTAGGTCTGAAGACACCCTCAGAAGCCGATGCCTGCTCAGCGGCTTCAGACCCATCTGAGGGAATGATTTCCAAGTGTCCAATACCTTGAGTTTCCAGAGGCCCAGTCGGCTCCACGTGGGAGTCGGAAGCTGCCTGTGGCTCTGAAGTAGCGGGTGCCAGGGGCTGCGAAAGCGCCTCACTGAGAACCGCCGACTGGCCTAGCGGAGGCTTCGTCGTCGGTTTTGGACCTCGGATGCCTATCATTTTCCTTGTCCTTGCGTTTTTTGTAAACTCCAGTTGTCGGCTGGTCCAATGGCATTATATAATTGAATCTTCGGCCAAAGTAATGAAATGCAAAATCAAACCGACGCTTGATAGTGCGTTGGTTAAATCTAGCACAAAACCAACAGCTAGCAACATTGTGATCAGGGCCTAGGCAAGGAATACAGTAAGAGTGAAAATCCTTATGAGGTATTCGCTTCCCACAAGAAATACAATTGTTAACTTTTTCTGACATCGGTCTGGAGCAAGAAAAAAGTTTCCCCAATGGGGTACTTAGCCTTAATGAAGTCTTCGGATCTGAAATTTGGATTTGAAAATCTCAGGAGTCGGCCGACCGGCACTTGTGAACTGCTTTTGCTTTGGGCACCGCGCGGCAAGAAAGACTAAAGAAAATGGCATCGGCTGCATCTTTTATATGCCTGGCACACTGACGTCAGGGAAGAGGCAACAGCAACCGACGCCAGACCTAGACTTTGGAATTCTGGCCAACTGCGGGTAGCCTGCCAGCAGGATAACCCAAGAGTAATGACTGCAACAGTGAAACATGATGAACATCACAGGACTAGTCATGCTGACAATGACTACTGCCCTTGTACCTATTACGTATAACACGGCACTAGTCATGCTGACAATGACTACTGCCCTTCTACCTATTACATATAACACAGCACTAGTCATAGTGATAATGACTATGGCCCCTGTACTTATTACCTATAGCACAGGACTAGTCATACTGACAATGATTATGGCCCCTCTGCCTATTACATATAACACAGCACTAGCCATGTTGACAATGACTATCACCCTCATACCTGTTACTTGTACCTATTACATATAACACAGGAATAGTCATGTTGACAATGACAACTGCCCTTGTAGGTTTTACATGTAACACAGCAATAGTCATATTGAGAATGACTATAACCCTTGTAGGACTAGTCATGTCGACAGTGACTACTAGCCTTGTATCAATTACATGTACCATAGTAATAGTCATGCTGACAATGACTACTGCCCTGCCCTTGTACCTGTTACATATAACACAGGACTAGTCATTCTGATAATGACTACTACCCTTGTACCTTTTACATATAACACAGGACTAGTCATGCTGACAATGACTATTGTCCTTGTACCTGTTATATATAACACAGGACTAGTCATGCTGACAATGACTACTGTCCTTGCACCTTTTACATATAACACAGGACTAGTCATGCTGATAATGACTATGGCCCCTGTAACTATTACATATAACACAGGACTAGTCATACTGACAATGATTATGGCCCCTGTACCTATTAAAAATAACATGGGACTACTCATGCTGACAACGACTACTGCCCTTCTACCTGTTACATATAACACAGCACTAGTCAAACTGAAAATGACTACCCCCTTGTACCTGTTACATATAACACAGCATTACTCATGGTGACAACTACTGCCCTTGCACCTGTTACATATCACAGCATTACTTATGGTGACAATGACTATTGCCATGCCATCGTACCTATTACATATAACACAGCACTAGTTATACTGACAATGACTACTCCCTCATACCTATTAAATATAACACAGGACTAGTCATGCTGACAATGACTACAGCCCTTGTACTTATTACATATAACACTGCACTAGTCAAATCGACAATGACTATGGCTCCTGCAGTCTAGTCATGCAGACTAGTCATGCTGACAATGACTACTGTCTTTGTACCTGTTATATATAACACAGGACTAGTCATGGTGAAAATGACTACAATCCTTGTACCTGTTACATATCACACAGGACTAGTCATGCTGATAATGACTATGGCCCTTGTACCTGTTACATATAACATAGGACTTGTCATGCTGACAATGACTACTGCTCTTGTACCTATTACATGTACCATAGCACTAGTCATACTGACAATGACAACTGTCCTTGTACCTCTTATATATAACACAGCACTAGTCATACTGACAACGACTATAGCCCTCATACCTGTTACATATAACACAGCATTACTCATGCTGACAACACTACTGTCCTTGTACCTGTTACATATAACACAAGAGTAGTCATGCTGAGAATGACTATTGACCTCGTACCTGTTACATATAACACAGCATTACTCATGGTGACAATGACTACTGCTCTTGTACCTGTTACATATAACACAGCATTACTCATGGTGACAATGACTACTGCCCTTGTACCTGTTACATATAACACAGGACTAGTCATGCTGACAATGACTACTGTCCTCATACCTGTTACATATAACACAGGACTAGTCATGCTGACAATGACTACTGTCCTTGTACCTGTTACATATAACACAGGACTAGTCATGCTGACAATGACTACAGCCATTGTACCCGTTACATGTAACACAGGACTAGTCATGCTGATAATGTCTATTGCCTGTGTACGTTTTACTTGTAACACAGCACATCTTACACTGATAACTTTATCCTTTCTGATTTAAAGGATTGTTTTGCTGTTTGTTTTGCAAAATCTATCTTTCTGTTGCTTTAGCTAACAAATGGCAATCATAAGTGTTTATCACATAACACTCTTTTTTTAATGGTAATCAAACAAATGTAATTAAAAAAACTATAAGGCCAGGGAAATGCTTTAGATTGTTATATTTGGTGTTAAACTTCAAGTGATATGTTAAACCAAGGTCCCACCTGCCTGAGTTGCTACGGCTTAGATGCATGTAAGAAAATCCCATGGCTTATTTCAAAAAGATTAAGGGAGGCTCGTCGTTACCTGGCCAAGTTTTACCTAGTGGTAAAAATACCACAGCAAGTCTCCTCTGGAAGGAGGTCACTAATCAACCTGGACTAACACAGCCAACGATTTATAAATAAAATAAAATATGTAGATGGTTTGATCTAAGCAATGCAATTTTCAAACAATAACCAGTGTAATACATCAATAAGTTAAATAAATAAATTAAATAAATAAATAAATAAAACAATCACATACTTCCAGTTAATTAAATTAAAATATTATTACTGCATTACTTGGGAGGATTCCAGACCCATTTCCTTTCCATAAGAAAATTGAGATCTACTCCATAACTGATTTGTTTCTCCCTACTTACTGTATAACTAGCTGGTATTATCCCCTCCTTTCAGGGTAATTGACTATTATTGCTCTTTCCTTACTTTAAAACTAATAGGTACTTTTTCCTCCTTACTGCATAACTGACTATTATTCACTCTTTCTTACTTTATAACTGCCTATTTGTGCTCCATTCTTATGACATAACTGACTGTTTTTGCTCCCACCTAACTGTAAACCTTATCGCTCCTTACTTACTACACAACTGACTGCTACTGGTCCCTCCTCACTGTACAACTGACTGCTATTGGTCCCTCCTCACTGTACAACTGACTGCTATTGGTCCCTCCTCACTGTACAACTGACTGTTATTCCTTCCTCCTTATTGCAGAACTAACTGCTATCATTCCTTCTTTACTGCATAACTATTTTTGCTCCCTCCTTGTTGTGTAATTGACTTATTGCTTCCTCCTTACTGCATAACTTACTATCACTCTCTCCTTAATGTATAACTATTATTGCTCCCCCTTACTGTAAACCTGTTATCGCTCCCTCCTTACTGCATAACTGACTATGTCTCCCTCCTTACTGCATAACTGCTACTGCTCACTTCTTTCTAAGTAAATGACTGTAATTGCATCCTCTTTACTGCATAAAGTACAGTTTTGTACACTTACCATAAATGTAGATGTTCAAGTTTATTCACTGTTGCAGTCATCACACTTGGGTTATCTGCCTGCAGGTAGCCCTCAGTTGGCCCGAATATCAGAGTCTTAGTATTTGTGTCAGATGCTGTTGCTTCTTCCATGACATCAGGTCATCAGGGGTATAAAAACAGGCAGCCGACCCCATTACATCAGTTTTTCTTGCCCCAAATAGGGAGCTAGTATATGGTGTGGAAACCACCACCAGTAAAAAAGTAAATACCAATGCCATTAAGAACAGCCATAGAGAGGAGAGATAGAAAGATAAAGAAAACCAGGGGGCTGGAGGGAGGGAAACCAGGACAGCAACAGTGAATACACTCAGACATCTACATTTATGGTAAGTGTACACAACTGTACTATGTCCTTTGTGTTTCACTGTTGCAGTCATCACACTTGGGTTGATTCCCAAAGCTGAGGAAGGGTGGAGGCAATCAAGAAGAGTTAGGGCTGGCTAGTATGCCTTGCAGGACTGCTGTAGCAATTCCTGCCCTGGATTTGGAAAAGATAGGCAGGTGGTAATGCTTGGTGAAGGTGTGTACAGAAATCCAGGTTGCAGCTTCCAGAATGCCCCTGGTAGGGACTCCCCTGAGAAATGCTGTAGAGTTAAAAGTAGCCCTAGTGGAATGTGTTCTGACCCCTTGAGGGGCTGGTTTTCCATGGTGCTTGTAACAGAAATGGATGCAGTGTGCTATCCATTTGGAAATGGTTGTTTAGAAATGACCTTGCCCTCTGCCCCTGTTGCAAAGCTGACTAGCAGCTGGTCAGATTTTCTGAAAGGTTTATTCCTATCAATGTTGAACCTGAGCTATCTGTGCATGTCCAAAAAGTGCAGGATCCTTTCCCCTTTACTCTGGGGGTTAGGGAAGAAGGTTGGCAAATGGATGGATTAGTTTAGGGCCACACTGGACACCAACTTAGGCATAAAGTATGGGTTAGTCCTGAGGGAAACCCTGTCAGCATGGAAGATAATAAAGAGTTCTACAGCCATCAGTGCCTGTAGCTCAGACACTCTTCTAGCTGAAGTGATGGCTAGAAGCAAGGTTGTTTTCCAAGAGAGGAATTTTAACTCTGCTGAAGCAGCAGGTTCAAAAGGGGGGAGCATGAGTTTTTCCAGTACAAAGTTATGGTCCCAAGCAGGGGTGGGTACTCTCCTTGTGGGCCTTAAGTTGCTAGCCCCTCTCAGGAACTGTTTGATGAGAGGGTGAGAAAATAAAAGTTTCTTAGTATTGTAATGAGCTGAAATGGCAGAGGCATGAATCTTAATGGAGGAGAAAGATAGGCCTCTGTGGAGTAGCTCTGCTAGGAGGGCACTGCTGTGTCCTTTCCTTTAGACTGAATCTAAGCACAACATCTTTTCCACTTTTCCGCATAGGATTTCCTAGTACTAGGGCTTCTGGCTTCAAGAATGACGTCCAGCACCTGTTTACTTAGGGTTGCTGGTGGAGTATTCAAGGAATAAGCCAGGCTGCAAGATTTAGGATTTGCAATTGTGAATGCAAAATCTGTCCCTCCTGCTGTGACAGCAGGGTAGGGGTCTGGTGTAGATGCCAGGGTGGCACCATTGTCAGGCTGCGCTGGAGTGGCTACCAGTGCAGGCATGGCCAGTCCAGGGCAATCAGAATTCTCCTTGGCCTGTCTTCTTTTATCTTGAGTAGTACTCTTGAGAGAAGGGGCAGAGGGGGAAAGGCACAGATTGAGAGGTTTTCCTATAGGGCATACACCTTCCAGGCCCTGCTGTGTGGATTCCTGTTGCAGAATTTGTTTAACTGGTGGTTGTGGGGGGAGGCAAAGAGATCCACTCTGGGGTCCCCCACCTCTGGATCAGAAGGCTGAAGGTGCTGGGCTCCAATTTCCACTCGTGTGGGTCTAGGAGATTTCTGCTTAAGTTATCTGCCAATGAATTTTGTTTGCCTGGCAGGAATTGAGCTTGTAGATGGACTTGGTTGTCCAAGGCTGTGCTCCACAGAGTCATGGCTAACCTGCAGAGTAGGTAAGAATGGGTTCCACCCTGCTTGTTTATGTACCACATAACTGTGGTGTTGTCTGTTTTTATCAGCAGTTGTCCTGGAAGGATTAGGTCTCTGAAAGCTGTCAGAGCATTCTGTACAGCTAGCATCTCCTTTTGGTTGATGTGCAGCAGAATTTGGCTTGGGGTCCAGTGGCCCTGAATGCATCTGCCAGCCATGTGGGCCCCCCATGCATAGTCTGATGCATCTGTGGTCAGGGTTTGGGTGGCGTGGGGTTGAGTAAAATGCAGTCCCTTGTTGTGGTTTCATGCTTCTGTTCACCAAAGGCACTCTGCCCTCAGACAAGGTATGATAGGAATGACTGTTTCCTGGTCCTGAGAATGTTGGCACCAAAGACTTTTTAAGTACCACTGAAGTTTCCCCATATGCAGTCTTGCATATGAAATTAGCAGACTACAAGAGGTCATGACCCCTAGGGCTTGCAGTTAGCTGGGTTCTGGTGGCCATTTGCTTAAAGTAGTCTGTCAGATAGACCTGTTTTTCTGAAGTGAGAAATGCCATCTGGGAAGTTGTGTCCAAGCTTACTCCCAGGAATACAATCTTCTGACTGGGCACCAGTTGTGATTTCTTTTTTGTTGATGGTGTACCCCAATGAAGTGAGAAGGCTTTTTACAAATGCCAGGTGGTGAAGCAGCAATTCCTGGCTGTCCACCTGAATCAGGCAGTCATCTAAGTATGGGTAAATTTAGATATTGCTCTGCTTGCAGTAGGCAATGGCTGGAGCCAGGCATTTTGTGAATATCCTGGGCACAGTAGATAAGTCAAAGGGAAGTGCAGAGAACTGATAATGCATAGATCCTGCCCTGAAACATAGATATTTCCTACATGATTCCCTGATTGGGATGTGCAGATAAGCTTATTTTAAGTCTAGGGTAACTAACCAGGCATCCTTGGCTAGCATAGGGAGAAGCTGTTGCAGGGTAAGCATCATGAGTTTTGGGACCGCCAGGAAGGTGTTGAGAATTGAAAGATCCAGGATTGGGTGCCAAGAGTCCTCTTTCCTGGGTACCAGGAATAGTCTGGAGTAGAAACCATGACCCCTTTATTCTACTGGAACTGGCTGAATAGCTCTAATGTTGAGCAGAGAAAGAACTTGGTTTTGAGCCTCTGCCCACTGCTTTGGAGGAAGGTCTGGAAACCCGCTTGGGGTTGGCAATGAATAGAAATAAAATGTGTACCCCTGGGATACAACGTTGAGGACCCATCGGTCCTAAGTAATGGACATTCAGTTTTTCACATGAAGGACAGGTTTTCCTCCTAGGGGCACAAGCAATTGGGCAGGGCTGGAAAGTAGAGTTGAGAAGTCATTGTGAACGTTTTCCATAGGGAGGTGGCTTACCACTCCCTGTTTTAGAGGTGGGAGCACTCCATTGCTTAGATCTCTGTATACCTTGAGACTGTAGTCTGGGTGGTCTGTTTCCCCTGGGTCTTGTTTGGGAAGGCCTGGAGGGGGCTGGAAAGGACCAGTGTTTTGAAGGGAATGCCTACTGAATTGAGGTGGTTGCACTTGTAAGAATTCTTTAACAGTTTGCATAGATTGAGCTTTTTCTTCCATCTTTTTAAGAACTTCTTCTGCTTTGGTGCCAAACAAAACGTCCTTATTTAAAGGAGTGTCTAGTAATTTGGATTTGACATGATCTGGCAAGGTCTGCTCCTTCAGCCAAGCATGTCTTCTCAGTACTGAACCAGTGACTGCAGCACTGCAAGATGCTTCTAGGGCATCAAAACCACACTGCAAAGTATGCTTACTAACTTGGTTTGCAGAATACATAAGTTCTTGCAAATCTTTATTTTCTGCACATTCTGGAAATATTACCATTTTTTTTGTTTAGTGAGTTCCATAATATGTTGCTGGTACTTCAACATGTGAAACTGGCAATTCAATGCCCTGATAGCAAGAGTGGCAGAGGAATATACCTTCTTACCCCATCTGTCTAAAGCTGTGGAATCCTAGTCTGAAGGGGTAGGATTTTTGGCTGTAGTAGCCTTAATACCTTTAGGTCCCTGGGAAGTGATCTCTGGGTCAGCAGTAGGATTCTTGAAAAGAAACCTGTGGGAATCAGGTACTCGGTAGTAGCTGTCAGATTTCCTAGGGGTTGGAGGTAAGGTGTCTGGAGTAAGACTGGATTCTATGAAAACATCCACAACATCCAGGACAGGGGGAATAGATAAAAGCCTGTGCTGAGGTAGCTCTAAAAATTCTCTGAGTCTCTTTTTGGACTGAGGATAGTCTTGGCATTCCCAATGGAAATGCTTTCTTAAAGTATGCAAGGTTTCACCAAAAGACAAATCCTCTGGAGGGGAGGCAGAGGGAATGGATTCCTCTGCATCTGTATCCCCATAGGCTGATAAGGGCATGTCCTGATAATCAGAAAGGTCAGAGTCATCTGAATTCTGGTCTGTAGAATCTGAAGGCAACTGAATTCTTTGTCGCTTAGCAGGGAAAGGCTGACTTCCCTTAATTAGTGTTATAAGGTCTTCAGCCATTCTAAGCATTTGTTTTTGTGGCATGGGGGCCTGAGCATGTGCTTTGGTGTTCGGTTTTCTAGGTGTAGTGCATACTCTGGGCCTAAGAAACTCGGTAGTTTTGGCTAAAAAAGTCATCGGTTTGATTCGAACATCGGTAGGTCGGAAAACACCCTCAGAAGCCAGTGCCTGCACAGCAGCTCCGGAACAATCCAAGGTAGAGAAATCCGCTGGTTCCATAGTTGAAGAAGCATGTCACAGCATACCAGACTCTGAATGTGTCTCAGCAGAGGCCTACGAATCCATAGAAGCGGGCATCAGGGGCTGCAAAGGCACCTCATTGAGTACCGGTGGACTGGCGACTAGCTTAACAGAAGCGTTGTCGGCAGTTTTGGACCTATGCGGTCTGTCTCTGTCTTTATCCTTATATTTTTTTGGAAGATCTGTAGTCAGATGGCTTACCGAAGCCATTTCGGAATAAGGAGATCGAGAGCGAAAGAATTTAGCAACAAAAATAGCCCAGTGACGAATGGTTCAGGCATTAAACAAGGCACTAAACGGACAGTGAGGGACGTTGTGGTCTGGGCCTAAACAGGTGATGCAGTAAGAATGAAAATATCTGTGAGGTATTTACTTTCCACAGGCAAGACAATTGTTAACTTTTTCTGACGTCGGTTAGAGCAAGAAAAAAGGATCCCCATTGGGGTACTTAGTTTTAGAAGACTTCAGGATTATCAACTTGAAAAATGAAAGTTTCAGGTAGTGGCCGACTGGCATTTGTGAACTGCTTCTGCTTTGGGCTCCTCCTCAGCAAGAAGACTGATGTAATGGCGTCAGCTACCTGTTTTTATACCCCTGACGACCTGACATCATGGAAGAAGCAACAGCATCCTACACAAAAATACTAAGACTCTGGTATTTAGGCCGACTGAGGGCTACCTGCAGGCTGATAACCCAAGTGTGATGACTGCAACAGTGAAACACGAAGAACATCTGATTGTTATTTTTTCCTCCTTGCTGCATAATTAACTGCTATCACCTTCTTTACTGCATAACTATTTTTGCTCCCTCTTTGTTGTATAACTGACTTATTGCTTCCTCCTTACTGCATAACTAAATATCACTCTCTCTTTAATGTATAACTAACTGTTATTGGTCCCCCTTACTGTAAAACTATTCTTGCTCCCTCCTTACCCTAAAATTGACTATCACCCCCTCCTTACTGCATAACTGACTGTTATGTCTCCCTCCTTACCTCATAACTATTACTGCTCCCTCCTTTCTGAGTAAATGACTGTGATTGCTTCCTCTTTACTGCATAACTGACTGTTATCCCCCCTTACTGTATAACTGACTGTTTTTTCTCCACCTTCCTGTATAGCTGTTATTGCTCTATTGTTACTGCATAACTGTTATTGCTCTCTAATTACTACATAACTATTATTGTGCCCTCCCTATTCCATAGTCAACCATTATTCCCTCCTTGCTGCATAGCTATAATTTCTTCCTCCTTACTGCATAACTGATTGTTATTTCTCCCTCCTTACTGCATAACTGATTGTTATTTCTCCCCCCTTACTATATCAATTCCTGTTATTCCTCCCTCCTTAGTGTATAGTCAACTGTTATTTTTCCATCTTACTGTATAACTGTTAACATTCCCTCCATACTGTATAACTGACTATTATTACTCCCTCCTTACTGTATAACTGACTGTTATTGCTCCCTCCTTACTGTATAACTGACTGTTATTGTTCCCTCCTTAATACATAACTGACTGTTATTGCTCCCTCCTTACTGTATAGCTGACTGTTATTACTCCCTCCTTACTGTATAACTGACTGTTATTACTTACTCCTTACTGTATAACTGACTGTTATTGTTCCCTCCTTAATACATAACTGACTGTTATTGCTCCCTCCTTACTGTATAGCTGACTGTTATTACTTACTCCTTACTGTATAACTGACTGTTATTGCTCCCTCCTTACTGTATAGCTGACTGTTATTACTCCCTCCTTACTGTATAACTGACTGTTATTACTTACTCCTTACTGTATAACTGACTGTTATTGCTCCCTCCTTACTGTATAGCTGACTGTTATTACTCCCTCCTTACTGTATAACTGACTGTTATTACTTACTCCTTACTGTATAACTGACTGTTATTGTTCCCTCCTTAATACATAACTGACTGTTATTGCTCCCTCCTTACTGTATAGCTGACTGTTATTACTTACTCCTTACTGTATAACTGACTGTTATTGCTCCCTCCTTACTGTATAACTGACTATTATTACTCCCTCCTTACTGTATAACTGACTGTTATTGCTCCCTCCTTACTGTATAACTGACTGTTATTGCTTACTCCTTACTTTATAGCTGACTGTCATTGTTCCCACCTTACTGTATAGCTGACTATTCTTGTTCCTCATTACTATATAACTGTTATTTGTCCAACCTTACTATATAACAAGCTGTTACTGTCCCCTCCTTACTGTATAACTGTTATTGCTCGCTCTTTACTGTATAACTGTTATTTGTCCAACCTTACTATATAACAAGCTGTTACTGTCCCCTCCTTACTGTATAACTGTTATTGCTCGCTCTTTACTTTATAGCTGTTATTGTTCCCTCCTTAATACATAACTGACTGCAATTGCTCTCTCCTTACTGTCTAACTGTTTTCCTCCCTTTTTACTGCACAACTCATTATTACACCCTCCTTACTGCATAACTAACTGTTACTGCTCACTCCTTACTAAATAACTGACTGTTATTATTCTCCCTCCTTATTGTAGAACAAACTGTTATCGCTTCCCCTTACTGTATAACTGACTATTACTCCCCCTTGCTGCATAACTGGACATTTGAGGACTAGATGGTTACAGTCTCCAGTACTTAACAGATATTGCCCAAAAAAAGTCTGTGATATTCCAGCATTGAAGAATCTCTTGGCTAATTGATTTCTCAATAATTCTGAGTTTTTATTTAAATTAATACATCAAACCTACAAAAAGCATTTATTTAAAGTTGTTATACACTAATATTGACACTGCTTCATTACACATAATTTCTTCACTGCTGCAATAGCTCTATAACACCTAAAAAAGTACAGTTTTGTACCTACCATAAATGTAGATGTTCGAAGATCCACATTGCTGCAGTCCTTACACTTGGGTAGTCCGCTGTCCTCGGTCGGCCCGAATATCAAAGTATAAGGCTGACGTCGGTCAAGGCGCATTTGACTGACATCAGGACGTCAGGGTACAAATGCGCATGACCGACGTCATATCCTCAGTCTTTTCTTGCCCCAGATGTCAGAAGACCCTAAAAATAAAGGTCAAAACCAAAAGACAGCAAACAACCAACCCACCACCCTTGCACTAACTATATGTACAATATATACAAAATACACAATATGTACAACCCAACCCACACAACCACCTCTAACTACAGAGGGAAGGAGGGAGGGTATTGGACTGCAGCAATGTGGATCTTGAACATCTACATTTATGGTAGGTACAAAACTGTACTATGTTCTTCATCTCACATTGCTGCAGTCCTTACACTTGGGTAGAATCCCAAAGCAGAGGTAAGGGAGGATGGATAACTACAAGGAAGCAGGAGCTGCCAAGATGCCCTGCAAAACAGCAGTGGCAAAACCAGCCCTGGATTTAGAGTAAAGTGGCAGGTGATAATGCCTAGAGAAAGTATGCACTGAACTCCAAGTAGCTGCCTCCAAAATATCCTTGGTTGCCACTCCCTCAAAAAGCTGTTGAAGTGGCAGTAGCCCTAGTGGAATGAGGCCTAATCCCAGCTGGAATCTCCTTGCCATGATGGGAATAACAGAAAGCAATGCAAAACCCAATCCACTTAGAAATAGTTTGTTTTGACACAGGCTTGCCCTGAGAACTCAAAGCAAAAGAAACAAACAACTGCTGAGACTGCCTGAACCCTTTAGTTCTGTCCAAATAATATCGCAACTGCCTGTGTACATCTAAAGTGTGCAAAATCTTTTCCCCTTTATTTTGAGGATTTGCATAAAAAGTAGGCAAATGAATAGTTTGGTTTAAAGCCACACTAGAAACCACCTTAGGCATAAAGGAAGGATTAGTACGTAATGATACCCTATCCTTATGGAAAATCAAGAAAGGCTCAACCGCCATAAGGGCCTGCAATTCAGAAACCCTTCTTGCAGAAGTAATTGCCAACAAAAAGCAGTCTTCCATGACAAATATTTCAACTCAGAAGTAGCTGCAGGCTCAAAAGGTTGTAGAGTGAGTTTCTCCAACACAAAATTGAGATCCCAAGCAGGAGTAGGAGCTCTTCG
Source organism: Protopterus annectens (assembly GCF_019279795.1). NCBI lineage: Eukaryota > Metazoa > Chordata > Ceratodontiformes > Protopteridae > Protopterus > Protopterus annectens. The sequence continues at coordinate 737,630,542 of NC_056730.1, read as the reverse complement.
TGGGGGTCTTATATTCTTTGCCCCTCTAAGAAATTGCTTGAACAAAGGATGAGAAAACAATGGTGGGTCACAATCATAGTGAGCGAAATTGCTGCAGCATGAACCTTAATAGAAGAGAAAGACAAACCTTTGTCCAGTAACTCAGTAAGATATTGAAGAGCCACACTCAAATTAGGCTCAGAAACATCAAAATCTTTGCTGCACTCCAAAATAAAAATCTCTTCCATTTATCTGCGTACACTTTCCTTGTACTAGGCCTTCTAGCTTCCAAAATCACATTCAAAACTTGTTGTGGAAGTTGAGACCCTTTATGGTTCAAAACAGAATATGCCAGGCTGTTAGGTGAAGAGAGTGAAGTTTGACATTGAGCAAATGGCTGTCCTCCTGTGACAACAGGTGTGGAATCGAAGGCAAAGGCCATGGAGGCTTCCGTACCAGACTTCTCAGTAATGGGTACCAGTGCTGTCGAGGCCAATCTGGAGCTATTAAAATCATCCTTGGCTTGTCCTGTCTGACCTTTAGAAGTACCTTTGGGAGGAGAGGCAGAGGTGGAAAGGCATACACATGAAGATTGCTCCAATTGAAAGAAAGAGCATCCACTTTCCAAGCTGTGGGATGAAACCTTTTTGTGCAAAACTTTGGCAGCTGATGGTTTAGTGGAGAAGCGAACAGATCTATGTCTGGAGTTCCCCATGACACTGTCAATTTCTGAAACACATGAGGATCCAATTTCCACTCGTGGGGATCCATAATTCGTCTGCTCAACACATCTGCTAAGGAGTTCTGTGTTCCTGGCAGAAACCTTGCCTGAAGATTGAGTTGTAACTTGAGAGCAGTCTCCCACAAAATCATTGCTTGCCTGCATAGAGGATAAGAATGCGTTCCCCTTGCTTGTTGATGTACCACATGACAGTTGTGTTGTCTGTTAGAATCAACACCTGCCCTGGAAGAAGTAAATCCTTGAAAGCTATTAATGCAAACTGGACTGCTAACATCTCCTTTAGATTGATATGTAGATGCTGTAGTCTGGCAGGCCACTTGTCTTGTATCCACTTTCCATTTAGATGAGCTCCCCAAGCTTTGTCTGAGGCATCTGTTGTTAAAATCTGACTCGCCTCTGGCCGGGTCACAGAGAGTCCCTTGTTTAGGTGACATTCCTGAGCCCACCACAAAAATTCCTTTTGAATGCAAGGTATTATTTGAATGACAGTGTCTAGATCCTGGCAGTGCTGTGTCCATACATTTTTGAGATACCATTGTAGCTTCCTCATATGCAGTTTGGCATTGGGAAGCACCAGAATACAAGATGCCATGAACCCTAAGGCTTGAAGGACTGTCCTTGCAGTCAGCCCGGACTGATGAGATAGCTGATGGAAGTAAAGGGATAGACTCTTTTGTTTGTCCGGGGTTAGAAAGGCCATCTGGGATGCTGTATTCAGTCTCACACCCAGAAAGCACATGTCTTGAGAGGGTACTAGACTGGACTTTATTTCATTCACAGAATACCCTAGGCATCTTAGCACTGCTATCACATATTCCAAATGACAAAGAAGCTCTTCCCTTCCTTGAGCCAGAATCAGGCAGTCGTCCAAATAAGGATAGATCTGTATTCCTTTCAGCCTGAAGAAAGCTATCACTGGAGTCAGAACTTTTGTGAACACTCTGGGCGCAGTAGATAAGCCAAAGGGCAATGCAGAGAACTGATAGTGAAAAGTCCCAGCTCGAAAACGCAGATACTTCCTGCAACTTAGTCTGATAGGAACATGAAGGTAAGCCTCCTTGAGATCCAAAGTTACCATCCAATGATCTTTGCCCAGCAGAGGCAAAAGCTGTTGTAACGTCAACATTTTGAACTTGGGAATGTCCAGATAAGTGTTGAGGATAGATAGATCCAAAATTGGTCTCCACGTGTTCCCCTTCTTTGGTACTAGGAACAGGCGAGAATAAAATCCTAGGCCCACTTCTGGCATAGGGACCGGCTGTATGGCCCCTAGTTGAAGTAACAGAGAAATTTGCTTGTGAGCCTCTATTCTTTGTTGAGGAGGAACGTCTGGCATGCCCCTGAACGGAGGCAAGGTATGGAAATAAAACCTGTAACCTTGGTGTATGATATCCAATACCCATTTGTCTTGGGTAATTAAACTCCAATTTTCTTTGAAAAGTGCCAACCTTCCTCCCAAAGATGCTGCCAGACGCGAAGGCTCTGGCAGCTGAAAAGGTAGGTCATTGGGTCTGTTTACGAAAGGACTGACCCCTGCCCTCACCTGAAGACTGTGCAGGAGAACTCCCTGTTATAGGCCTGTAAGAGCCCTGAGCTCTGCCCCTACCACGTCTAGATCTACCCCTAGACTGGGAATTATAAGAAGGATACGTCCACCCTTTAGCAGGCCAATTTCTGCTAAACTTTGGAGGTTGAACCTGCAAAAAAATCTTTAACAGTCTGCATAGACTTTGCTTTGTCTTCCATTTTCTTTAAAACTGCCTCAACAGGAGGACCAAACAACACGTCAGTTTGTAAAGGAGCATCTAAAATCCTTGTTTTAACATGTTCAGACAAATTTTGATCCTTTAGCCAGGCGTGCCTGCGAAGAACTGACCCAGTGGCAGCCACCCTAGACGAGGCCTGTACAGCATCAAAACCACATTGCAAAGAATGCTTACCCACCTGTTCAGAAACATGCACTAAATCTTGCAACTCTTTACAATCAATACCTACTGCCAAAGCATCAACCGTAGACTTCAATTGAGAAAGGAGATAGTTTTGGTATTTCAACATGTGAAACTGGCAATTCAAAGCCCTCATAGCAAGAGTGGAAGAAGTATAAACTTTCTTTCCCCATCTATCCAAGGCCCTAGCCTCTTTGTCTGCAGGAACCGGATTCTTAACAACAGAAGCCTTAACACCTTTAGGCCCCTGGCTAACAGTTTCTGGGTCTGCCCTAGGACTCTTAAAAAGATACTTATGAGCTTCAGGCACCCTGTAATACCTATCCGGCTTAACAGGAGCAGGAGGCAAAGAATCAGGATTAAGGGAAGCCTCTGTAAAAGCATCTTCCACTACATCCAAAACAGGAGGTATAGCCAAAGGCCTATGCTGGGGTAAAAACAAAAATTCCAAGCCTTTTCCTGGAATCAGAGAAGTCCTGACCTTCCCACTTAAAATGCTCCCTCATGGAATGAAGAGTTTCTGAAAAGAAAAATCCTCAGGAGGAGAAGCAGAAGGAGTAGAATCATCCACATCAGAATCAGAATAAGGAGAGTACTCCTGCAAGTCTTCAGCCGAAGACTCTGACACATCTGAAGCCTGCTCAAAACCCCCCAGCTCAGGCTCCACCCTAGGCCTCTTATCAGGAGGGGGCATAGAACTCCTAATCAAAGTAATTAAATCTTCTGCCATTTTAAGCATATGCTTCTTGGGCACAGTACCTGAAGAGCTAGGGGTAACACCAACTGAAGCTAAACCTGGCCTGCCCCTGGGAGAAGCCTTAGAAACAGAAGGAGAGGGCCTAGCCACCCTTGGAAGGGAGGGGAGTATAGTAACCTGAGAAGCCCCCTCAGCTTGACTTGCCTCCTGAGAGGCCACATCTTGCAATACTAAAGTCTTACCCTGGGAACACAAAGAAACCTCCGGTGGAGCCACCGGCTCCACCGACACCTCTAAAGAACCGGCGTCCGGTACAGATGGTTCTTCCAGTCTAGACTTAACTGCTTTGTCCTTGCGCTTCTTTGTAGAAGCGGGCGGAGCATCCGACGGCATGTTATAATTGCACCGCTTCCCAAAGACTAACCTTGCACAATCCAATCTTCTCTTTATAGTGCGTTTATTAAATCTAGCACAAGAGCGACAGCCAACAACGTCGTGCTCAGGCCCTAAGCAAGGAATACACAAAGTATGATAATCTCTATGCGGTATCTGTTTCCCACAAGAAATGCAATTATTGACTTTTTCTGACATCCGGTAAATCACTGAGGCAAGAAAAACTAAAATATTCCCCAACGGGGTACTTAGCCAACTTTGAACTCGGTCTGAAACTTCGAAAACGAAAAATCTCAGAACGCCAACCGGCACTTGCAATGCTGCTTCTGCATCGGACCATGCGGCAAAAAAGACTGAGGATATGACGTCGGTCATGCGCATTTGTACCCTGACGTCCTGATGTCAGTCAAATGCGCCTTGACCAACGTTAGCCTTATACTTTGATATTCGGGCCGACCGAGGACAGCGGACTACCCAAGTGTAAGGACTGCAGCAATGTGAGATGAAGAACATCATGTAGTATTAAAAAAACTAAGATTTAACATATCTATCTGAAAAGTTACATTAGAACAATAGCAGTGGCATCAGAAATAACAAAATCATAAATACTCACTTCTGTTTTCAAAAATGTGTACTGTTACTGAAATAACGGCACTCTATTGTATAGAAAACTGAACTTCAATAATACTTCCTTTTTTAAAGAATATGTATTTATTAATTACTCTCCTGCACTGAAAGCATATTTCTCTCATACATTTTTTCATGAAACCATGTATTTATCAGAGTGGTACATATGTAACTACAGCACAGAATGCTGCAGGAACATGCAAACTTTATAGGTATACAGATCTTGCAAATGGTTTCAATGTTTCTATGAGTAATACACCCATATCTGGAAATACATTCTTATGTGATGATATTAAGTTTTATTGGTCCAGTTGTCACTATTTTTTCGGAACTTGGAAGATTACTTTACATTTTATGCTAATTTTCTGCCTCAGTAAGTCTCATGAAATATTCTACTTATTTTTGGCTTCAATGGAAAATAGTAAATTGATTTCTGAACTAAGAATTATTAGGATGATAATACAAAAGTTATAGTTTAAATTTTACTTTGAAAGAAAGAGGGTTTTTTCTTCAAAATGAACTATTAGTTGAACTGCAAAGATAATAGCAATTTGTCACATTATTCCTGCTGATTTAATTTGATTTTTAAGATAAATGACAGAAAGGGTAAAATGAAACAGGTCATTACTTTCTAATTTATATTTCAGACATAAGAGGCATAAAGTAAAACAGGACCATTACTTCAACCAGATATGCCTAAAAAAATACTTCATGAATTATGCTTACATTATTTATCTGCTTTCATAGAAAAGGGCACATTTTTCACATTACTTTTAATTAAACTTTCAAATCTCGACATCATTTTGGTCTGCTGTATATATTGTGCACTTACAAGGAAGTTTTTGTGGCTATCACATTCCTTCATGCCAGGTGCTTGCCTTATGTTTACTATTTTCACATCATAACTGTTCCATATGTAAGAAAGAATAAGCATTGTACAAATATGGTTGCAGTGTTCCATAAATCTCAGAAAAAAATAATAAAACATGATTGAACTTTAACTAAAGTTTTGTAACAAATTTCACCAGGCTTCCTTCTTGTAAAGCAATTTACAATATTGAGCAGTTGTGTTTTACTACTTAACAGAGTTTGAATTTTGTTACTCTTTCTCTCTCTCTCTCTCTTTTGCTTTAGACTTTTCTTTTTATCAGCTTTTTCCATATTGACCTTATTCTCATTGGATTAAATTCATTACCTCCATATGGATCTTAACAACATACATATATCACAGTAATAAATGCATTTATCAGCCTCAGGATGTACATAGGTTATTTATGTACATCTGATATGCATCCATAGCATGTCTGTCATAAACTCTCCAACCTCAATGCTTCAGAAGTGGTACTATAAAACTTTCCTAGCTATAGTTAAGCAAAAGAAGATAAAAAAAGATATAAAGATGGTGCATGGACTAATAATAAGCACCAACACTTTCCCGAAATCAATTACCTCAGCCAGTGGCCTCATGACACCTCATAAAATGAATTTACAAACTTATGATCTACACATTTCTACTCCAAAACCTTGTCAGAATCATTTATCCCTTTGAGTAAATAGGTTTGCATCTGTGAGGCATTTGTAACTAGAACGCATCTTTGAACTGGGTGTGTGTGCCTAACGTTTACTACTGTGCATTCTCTGAGTATGTCAGTACTAACTGCAATGTAAAATAAGGTTTGAAATAGATTCAGTATGGCTACAATTGTTCATATCCCAAGTCTGTTATTTCTTCTCACCTAGATTTCTTCTACACTAAAACTGTCAGCTTAGGGCGATCCATTCCATCACTGAAATCTATAATGACCAGGACACATGGCTTGGTGCTTCCAGTCTGTCTCTGCAGCGCTGGGAAACTGTATGCTATAAATTAAAACTAGTGGAGAGATTTATGTTTCATTTCTTGTGCAGTTACACTGATGCTACTGAAAGTTACAATGCAGTGCTTTACACATTCCAAATGTCAAAGCAAATTTTGTTTACCATTCTAGGTATTCTGATCCATGTTCAATTTTGATTTGGCTCCAAAGCTTAACAGCTGTCTACATTACTGCTCTGGCATAACTGCCATTGCTCCATAAATGGCACTTTGTGTAGAATCCCATTTAATTTCAATTAGTTAACATGAATTACTTTTTTTTCCTTAACAGTACATATCACTTTATTAGAAAAAATGTTTCTATATATAATCCATTATTTAAACTGCTTCTAAACCATCAATTAGGTCAACACATCTAATTTTCAATAAAGGATGAACATGCATGCAGTCTTTGAATTAAAATCCTAGAAATAATCTTTTATCATTTGAATAGGGCTGTTGAAATTCCTGCTTAATTAATTTAATTTGCTTATGAAAGCAAAATAAATGAATGAAAGAAGAGTGGGTGTTCAAGCATAGCAGAAATTATTGTTTAACACTCCTACAAATGAAGACCTCATGTTCGTCACAGATACCGATTACTAGAGGACTGATCGTTAATACTACACAGCTCTAAGTAATATCATTCAAAGATACATTTGATGTCATAGCAAGAAAGTGTACCTGTAAAGTACAGACTTGAAAGCTTTTGGCAGTGGAAACAAAGTACACATTTTACAGCTAGCCACTAACTGCACTCTTATTTAGGTATTTGAAAGAACACCACTCAGTGACTCGTGTTTTCCCTTGTTTTGCAACAAGATAGTTAAAATAACTCCTGGAAGACAGGACCTCATGTATATCACAAACACCGACTGTTATGGTAGAACAAATTTTTATTCAAAGCTATCGTTGATGTCAGTGCAAGAAAATATGTCTATAAAATTACAGATTTGACAGCTTTCAAAAACATAAGCAAATTAATTACTGACCAGTTGGAGTTTTACTTATGGCTTCAGAAGATGACAGCTGTTCTCTCACTCATCATTTCAGATATGTTACAATCACAAACAGTGTGATAATACATATTATACAATGACTGGCCATTAATATTCTAAAATGAGCATGCTGATTGGCCAGCCCAACCAGCGTGCCTGTTGTAAATCCGAGAATATACTAATGGTAAAAGGTCTGGTCTCCCGGACTTTTTTCCTTTGGTATATTCTGTAAGTTTTACTTTTTTTAAACAAAAATAAAAAAAAATCTGTAGTCCGGACTCCGGACATACGAGAGACAGCATGAAGAAAATACTAGGAAAATCAGGTACATTATTTAAAACTAAAGACACGTACCTGATTTTCTTTGTATTTCCTCCACTCTGTCTCTCTCCTACCCTTAAACTGTATAAAACTTTTTTTTTTTTTATTAAAAAAGAAAAAAAGAAAAAAAAAAGAAAACAAAAACGGAGCAACTGAGATCTTCTTTTCTCTGATGCTTCCTTTCCAAAGCACTGATGTACTGGGTATGCATGGGAATGTAGTCCCATATGTATGCTCAGTACATCAAAAAAGGCACCAGGACATTACCAGCCATGGAATGACAGTATGGCTCTTTTATACAAAGACATTATTTAAGAAAAGTAAGTATTTTTCTCTTAAATAATGTCATTGCATAATAGCAATAACCAACTCCACGGTGTGGTATATTAAGATTTACCCATGGTTGGCTTTATTTAATCAGTCGGGCTTCGTCCTCATGATTAAACCACACCAACATGGGTAAATCGTAATATACCACACTGACATCATCAGTTATTGCTTAAATATATACCAGTGAGATAATTCAGAGTGGTTCAACAAAACACAGAATAATGCATAAGATAAAAAGAAGGAACACATTTGTACCCAAGGGAGGAAAAGTGCAGTTGTGCACACTTACCATAAATGTAGATGTTCTAGTGTATTCATTGTTGCAGTCATTATATTTGGGTTATCTGCCTGCAGGTGGCCCTCAGCCAGCCTGAATATCAAAGTCTTGGATCCCTGTGTTGGATGCTGTCTCTTCTTCCATGACGTCAGGTCATCAGGGGTATAAAGCATGCAGCCGACGCCATTACATCAGTTTTTCTTGCCCCAGATGTCAGGTGCCCCCATAATGGGAAGCAAATATATATATATAAAGTTACACCTCCAACAAAAAGCAAATACATCAGAAAGCTGAAATACACTAAACAAGAAGAAAGGCATAGCCAAGAGAAATCAGGGGACTGGAGGGAGGGTAACCAGGACTCCAACAGTGAATACACTCGAACATCTACATTTTTGGTAAGTGTACACAACTGTACTATGTTCTTCATGTTTCACTGTTGCAGTCATCACACTTGGGTAGATTCCCAAAACTAAGGAAGGGAGGAGGAATTTAGAGAGCATTAGGACCAGCTATTAACCCCTGCTAGACTGCAGTGGCAAAACCAGCTCTGGATTTAGAAAAAATAGGCATGTGGTAATGCTTGGTGAAGGTATGTACAGAGCTCCAGATAGCAGCTTCTAGGATGTCCCTGGTAGGGACACCTCTGAGAAAGGCTGTAGAGGTAGATGCAGCCCTGGTGGAGTGTGATCTTATCCCCTGTGGGGTAGAGTTTCAATGGTACTTATAGCAGAAATGAATGCAATGGCCTATCCATTCAGAAATGGTTTGCTTTGAGATGGCCTTCCCCTCTGCCCCTGCAGCAAAGGCAAATAGCAGCTGTTCAGTTTTTCTGAGAGGCTTAGTCCTGTCCAAATAAAATCTAAGTTGTCTGTGTATGTCCAAAGAGTGCAGCATTCATTCTCGTTTGTCCTGTGAAGTAGGAAAAAAGGTTGGCAAATGAATGGACTGATTAAGGGCCACACTGGATACCACCTTGGGCATAAAGAAAGGATTGATCCTGAGGGACACCCTGTTCACATGGAAGATGATGAAGGGCTCCACTGCCATGAGAGCCTGTAATTCAGACACTCTTCTTGCTGAAGTGATGGCTAGAAGGAAGGCTGTTTTCCAAGAAAGGAATTTCAACTCTGCAGTTTCAGATGGCTCAAAAGGAGGTGGAGTGAGCTTTTCCAATACAAAGTTAAGGTCTCAGGCTGGAGTAGGGGCACTCCTGGGTGGTCTTAAATTTTTGGCCCCTCTGAGGAATTGTATCAGCAGGGGGTGAGAGAAGAGGGGTGGCTCAGTATTATAATGCACTGAAATGGCTGAGGCATGAATTTTAATTGATGAGAAGGAAAGGCCCTTGGGGAGCATCTCTGTTAAGTATTGAAGAATATGAGGTAAGCTGGGCACTGTTGTGCTCATCCCTTGAGCCTGGCTCCAGGAACAGTATCTCTTCCACATTTCAGCATGGGATTTTCTTATACTAGGCCTCCAGAATGACATCTAGCACCTGCTTATTGAGGGATATCAATGGAGTGCTCAGGTAATTAGCCAGGCTGCAAGGTTCAGGGTTTGAAGCTGGGGGTGCAGAATCTGGCTCTCCTGCTGGGACAGCAGGGAAGGGGTCTGAGGCAGGTGCCATGGTTCCAGCAGTGACATACTGCGCAAGAGTGGGTACCAGTGCTGGTGTGGCCAGTCTGGTGCAATCAGTATTGTCCTTGGTTTGTCCTGTTTCATCTTTAGCAGAACTTTCGAGAGAAGAGGCCGAGAGGGAAAGGCATACACTGAGAGGCTTTCCCAGGTGAAGGACAGTGCATCCACTTTCCAAGCTTGATTGTGGGGAGTCCTTGTGCAGAGTTTGTCCAATTGGTAGTTCTGAGGGGAGGCAAACAGGTCTATCTCTGGGCTCCCCCATTTATTTCTCAAAATGTTGAATATCTTTGGTTCCAGTTTCCACTCGTGTGGGTCATGAGATTTCTGCTTAGGTCATCTGCTGGTGTATTTAGCTTGCCTGGCAGGAACTGAGCTTGTAGGTGCACTTGATAGCTCAAGGCAATGTTCCACAGAGCCATGGCTAGTCTGCAGAGATGATACAAGTGGGCTCCCCCCTGCTTGTTTATATACCACATAACAGTGGTGTTATCTGTCTTTACCAATAATTGTCCTGGAAGAATGTGGTCCTTGAAGGCTGTCAGGGAGTTCTGTACAGCTAACATTTATTTTTGAGTGATATGCAGGTGCATTTGACTTGGGTTCCATTTGCCCTGAATGCACTGCCCTGCCAAGTGAGCCCCCCCCATGCATAGTCTGATGCATCTGTTGTTAGGGTTCGGGCGGCAGGGGGCAGAGTGAATGGCAGTCCCTTGTTGTGGTAGCAGACCTCTGTCCACCAAAGGAACTCTGTCTTTATACAAGGAATGATAGGAATCATTGATTCCAGGTCCTGAGGATGTTGACACCATAGGCTTTGTAGTTACCATTGTAGTTTCCTTATATGCAGTCTTGCATATGGAATTATTATTTATTTTTATTATTTTATTTTTATTTAAATTTGTTGACCGAGAGTGTCCGACTGGACGTAGGTCCATTTTCAGCGGAGGCCCGGGGAGAAAAACTCCACAGTTAAAATAAACAGACAGTAGTTACATTGGTTTACATAGCGATTAACAATTTAACATAGCAATTACTTACAACATATTTACAGATGAAGAACATAGTACATCAGTAGACAACTAGAATCATTATCTGTGAAGTACATAACAGACATTAACAAATGTTACAATGAGAAGTTCCTGCTGTATAATAAGTACTAGGCTTATGGGTATCTGAGCTTGCTATAATCAAGGTAGTTAGTGAAGTGGAAAGAAAGGTAGTGGTTGGATGGGGTGGGTTATATTAGAGTGGGAGTTGGAAGGGCATAGCCAGCATGTTTTTAGGTGCACTTTTAGTAAAGTTTTGAAGTGGGTACATGATGGTATGGAGGTAATTGAGGGTGGAAGGGCGTTGCATAATTTGGCTATGGTTCAAGAGAATAGTGCTTCACCAGCAGAGTTATTGGCTTTAGTGATCTGCAAGTGATTTTTGTTGCTGGATCTTAGTGGTCTGGTGGTGCGATAGGGTTGGAGTAGATTCTGGAGAGATGGGACATTTAGTGGATGGTTTACTAGTTTGTGGGTGAGTGAGAGTTGATACCACTGAAGGAGGTGAGGGAGTTCAAGTCAGCCCAGTTCAGCAAGTGAGAGACAGTGGTGACTATGGTAGGAAGCCCCTGTGGTGAATTTGGCGATTTTGTTGTAGCAGGTCTCTAGCTTGTTTAGATCGCATTGCCTTAGGTTGGTATATATTGGAGAGGCATAAAGTAGGGTGGAGATAAGGTGGAAATTTGCTATTGAAATCTTTGCTGCTTTGGTGAGAAATTGCTTATTTCTGTATAACGCTCCTAGTTTTTTGTGGACTTTTTTTATGGTCATGGATTTGTGAATGTCAAATTTGAGTTTATTGTCTATTTCCACTCCTGGCAATTTGATGTGTTGAGTTGGGTATATAGTGGTGTTGTCTTTTGCTGTGACGTTAAAGTGAGAGTTGTTTTGAGTATGTTTGGTGGGTTGGAAGAGGAGTAGTTTAGTTTTGTTTTGGTTGAGTATTAATTGGGCATCGGATAACGAAGTTTCAACAGAGGAAAAGGCTTCCTGTGTGACTTTTTGCAGTTTTGGTAGGGACTGGGCTGAGCAGATGATGGTTGAGTCATCTGCGTATTGTATGAGTGTGCCATGTTTGGTGGCAGAGGCTAGATTATTGGTGTAAACAGAGAAGAGAAGGGGTCCAAGGATGGATCCTTGGGGAACCCCTTTGGAGACAGGTAGTTGGGGAGATATGTAATTCTGCCACACAATGGATTGTTGACAGTCAGACAGGTAACTCTGAAACCAGTTGGTGACTGATTGTGAGAAGGATAGGTTATTGAGGACAGAGATAAGTTGTTTGTGTGGGACCATGTCAAATGCTTTAGATAGGTCTAGGAAAGTAGCAGAGGAGAAACAGCCATTGTTTTTATGCTGAAGGATAGTGTTAGTAAAGGAGAGTAAGGCAGTGGTGGTGCTATGGTTTGGTCGGAAACCATGCTGAGTATTGGAAAGGAGTCGTTAGTAAGGAGGTCGTTTGAGACTTGAGAGTGAATGCATCTCTAGTATTTTGGAGAGTGGAGAGAAAATAGCTATGGGGCAGTAATTGGTTAGTTCTGTGGAGGGTCTGCCTTTGTGGAGGGGAATTATATGTGATACTTTCCACAGTGTGGGAACGTAACTTTCTGACAGAAATCGGTTAATCAAGATGGATACTGGGTAGGCCAGAGCATCAGCTGCAATTTGTAGGTATTCACTTGGGAGGTTGTCTGCTGCTAATTTGGTGGGTTTAAGTTTAGTTAAGAGTTTTTTTATGTTGGAGGTAGGTACAGGAGAAAAAGAGAAGGCAGTGGGGAGATTACTAGTTGAAGGTGTGGGTTGGAGGGGAGGGGGGGTTGTGTTGTTTAGCTAGTGATAGTATGATTTGGGTGAAGTGTGTGTTGAATGAGGTAGCAATATTTTCTGAGGAGTGAGGGATGTTAGGAGGAGGGGTACTGACTTTCCCTGGGTGGAAAATGGAGTTTATGGAGGACCAGAACTGTTTGGGGCTGTGTTGGGAGGAGTCTAGGGCAGACTGGTAGTATTGGAATTTGTCCTGTTTTATTAGCTTTTTGACTCTATTGCGTAGTTCTAGGAATTTCTGTCTAGTTGAGGGGGTTTTGGCTTTGCGCCAGTGCTCCCAGGCTTTATCCCTGTTTTTCATTTCTGACTTAGTGGTTTTCTGTAGCCATGGGGAGGGTTGTGCTTTGGTTCTGGAAAATCTTATGGGGGCATGGTAATTAAGGATGTTCAGGAAGGTAGTTTTAAAAAATTCAACTGCGTCATCTAGACTGAGGTAGTTTAGAGGATGCCAGTTACATTATTTGAGGGATGAGATGAATGTGAGTGGGTTAAAGTTTAGTTTTTTACGTATTTGACGGTAGATGACAGGTTTAGCTTGGTATAGGTATTTTTTGATTAGGAATGTTGGGGAGTGATCACTGAGGCTATCTGACAAGCAGCCTGTTATATATGACTGGGGGCTCTTACTGACTAGTATCCAATCCAGGGTAGTGTGCTTGCTGAAGTTTTTATTTATCCTGGTTGGCGACTGGACTAGTAGGGTGAAGCCATGAAGGTTTACATGATGGGTTGGATGGTTGCCAGAACAGGATTGCCAGTCAATACTGAAATCACCTAAAATGATAGTTTCTTGGGGGAGATGGTGGGTAGACCAGCTGAGGAGATTTTCTAGTGGAGGGATGTTTTGGCCAGGTGGGAAGTAGCATCCAATTATGTTGATGGTTTTGTTTTGGTTTATTTTGAGGTTGGTATATATTATTTCTTCATTGCCTATTTGTGGAGCTGATGATTTTAAGATCTGGATGTTTATTATAGATACACCACCTCCTTTCTTGTTTAGCCGGTCTACTCTTAGTATGCCGTAACCTGTAGGGGGTATTTGCTCACTGGTAATGTGAGGTTTTAGCCGGGTTTCTGTCAGGATGACTAAATCTGGGGAGTACAAGTCTATGGTGACATTGAGTTCATGGACTTTGTTGGATATACTTCTAATATTTAGGCTTAGTAGAATGAAGTCACTTGGCTTTCTATTGTTTGTAATATGGGAGAAGTTGTGGTTTCTAGTCTGATTATGAGGATTGGGGTTGGAGATGGTAGGGCCAGGGTTGGGGTAGATGTCTCCACTTAGGGCTAGTTTTGATATGCATGAGGTTATTAGTTTTCTCAGTTTTTAATGTGTTTGTTTATAAGGGAAACTTTATGATTGCGCTCTATGGGTAATAGGTATGGTGGGAGAGTTACTATGTTAAGTTGTAGGGATGCCTTATGTTTGAGTAATATAGTTGGTAGAATAAGTGGGGGGTGCATAGGGATGGTTCTTGAGCTGGTGGGAGGGGAGCTGAGTGTGGGTGAAACATGAGTGGTGGTGTGAGTAGTAGTACAGTGATAGTGGTTGAGTGGGTGAATGATGGAGCTTTGGTAGGATGTAAGATATGCAAGGACAGTGCATGCAGTAAGCATAGGTAAGGTATGCTTGTACATGTTAGTTGAGGAGGTGTGATAGTAGAGGGAAGATGGAGGAGGTAGTGTTGGGTTAGCGCTGTGGTTGGCTATTGGAATTAGTAGAATGCAAGAGGCCATGAACCCCAGGGCTTTCAGGATTTTCCTTGCAGATAGCTGGGTCTTTGTGGCCAGTAGTTTGAAGTAGGCTGTCAAATAAACTTGTTTTTCTGGTGTGAGGTAAGCCATCTGGGAAGTTGTGTTCAAGCTTGCTCCCAGGAATACAATTTGTTGGCAGGGTACTAGATGAGATTTCTTTTCATTATGGTATACTTCAGTCAGGTTAGAAGTTTCTTTACAAATGCCAGATGTTTTAGTAATATGTCCTGGCTTTCTGCCTGAATTAGACAATCGTCCAGTTATGGGTATATTTGAATATTTCTTTGCCTGCAAAATGCAATGACTGGAGCTAGGCACTTTGTGAATACCCTGGGCGCAGTAGATAAGCCAAAGGGAAGTGTAGAGAACTGATAGTGCATGTAGCCTGCTCTGAAGCGTAGGTATTTCCTGCAAGATTCCCTTATTGGGATGTGCAGGTAAGCTTCCTTTAAGTCTATGGTTGCCAACCAGGCATCTTTGCCTAGCATAGAAAGCAGCTGATGAAGTGTTAGCAATTAGAATTTTGGGATTACCAAAAAGGTGTTTAGAATAGAGAGGTCCAGGATAAGACGCCAGGAGCTGTCTTTTCTGGGTACCAGGAAAAGTCTTGAGTAAAAATCTTGTTCCCTTTCTTCTGCTGGGACAGGTTAAATAGCCCTGATACTTAGAAGACAGAGAGAACCTGCTGCTGAGCCTCTGCCCACTGATTTGGGTGTAGGTCTGGCCAACCATTTGGGGTTGGTAAGGTGTGGAAGTGGAATCTGTATCCTTGGGAAACTATATTTAAAACCCATTTTTACTTGGTAATGAGTTCCCAGTTTTTTGCATGCAGGGATATCTTTCCCACTAAGGGAGTAGGCAGTTGAGCAGGGCTTGGAAGGGTTAAGTTTAAGTCATTGTGACAGTTTTCCATAGAGGGGTGTCTTACTACTTCCAGCTTTGGAAGTGGGAACCCCCCACTGCTTAGGCCTGTGAGTACCTTGACACTGTAGCATAGGTGGTCTGCTGTTCCTGGGTTTGGACTGAGAAGGCCTGGAAGAGACAGGAAAGGACTAATTCTTAGAAGGCCAATGCCTACTAAATCTGGGAGGCTGTACTTGCAGGAAATCTTTAACAGTTTGCATAGATTTAGCTTTTTCCTCCATCTTTTTAAGGACTTCTTCTGCTTTTTTGCCAAACAGGCAGTCTTGGTTTAAGGGAGCATCCAGTAATTTAGCTTTAACATGATCTGGCAAATTTTGCTCCTTAAGCCAAACATGCCTTCTAAGAACAGACCCAGTGACAGCAGCCCTGAAAGATGCTTCTAAAGAGTCAAAACCACATTGCAAAGTATGTTTACCAACTTGTTCAGCAGAGTGCATTAAATCCTGCAATTCTTTATTTTCAGCACAGTCAGGAATCAACATCATTTTCTGTTTAAGTAGTCCCATAATATGTTGATGATACTTTAACATATGAAACTGGCATTTTAAGGCCCTAATGGCCAAAGTAGCAGAAGTGTATACCTCCTTACCCCATCTGTCCAAGGCCCTGGAATCTCTATCAGAGGGGGTAGGGTTTTTGGCAGTAGTAGCCTTAATGCCTTTAGGTCCCTGGGAAATGGTCTCTGGGTCCACAGTAAGATTCTTGAAGAGGAACTTATGAGAGTCAGGTACTCTATAATACCTGTCTGGTTTCCTGGGAGCCAGAGGTAAAGTGTCTGGGACCAGGCTAGATTCCAAGAAGGCATCATCTACAATGTCCAGGACAGGAGGGATAGCTAAAGGCCTGTGTTGAAGTAGGAGTAAGAATTCCCTAAGCCTCTTTTTGGAATCAGAGTAATCCTGGCTTTCCCAGTGGAAATGCTCCCCAAGAGAGTGCAAGGTTTCACCAAAAGAAAAATCTTCTGGAGGGGAAGCAGAGGGAATGGAGTCCTCTGCATCTGAATCCTCATAGGTAGATAAGGGCAAATCCTGGGAATCAGAAGAAACAGAAATTTCAGAATCCTGATCAGAAGAATCAGAAGGAAAATCAGTTCTAGATCTCTTAGAGGGTGAAGGCTGGCTTCCCCTAATTAAAGTCATAAGGTCTTCAGCCATTCTTATCATTTGTTTTTTAGACATATGGGTCTGACCACGTGGTTTGGACGTTGGTTTTCTAGGCGTGGGTCGAGTTTTAGGCCTTGAAGAAGAAGATGGTGTCAGTTTGAAATGCAAGTCAGTAGGCCTGAATACATCCTCAGAAGCCGGTGCCTGCACAGTGGCTCTAGAGCCATCCAAGGTAGAGACATCCGCAGGTTCTATGGTCGAAGAAGCCTCTAGCAGCATACCAGACTCTGAATGGGTGTCAGTAGAGGCCTGCAGATCTGAAGTAGTGGGTATTAGGGGCTGCAAAAGCACCTCACTGAGTACAGGCGAACTGGCAACTAGCTTAACGGAAGAGCTGTCGGCAGCTTTGGACCTATGCAGTCTGTCTCTGTCTTTATCTTTACGTTTTTTCAGAATGTCAGTAGTCGGATGGCTTACCAAAGCCATTTCTGGATAATTAAACCAAGTACTGAAATAGTTTGATGCAAAAATGAACCTACAACGAATACTTCGAGAATTGAATAAGGTACAAAACCGACAGCGAGAGACATCATGGTCTGGGCCTAAGCAAGGAATGCAGTAGGAATGAAAATCTTTATGAGGTATTTGCTTTTCACAGGTAATACAATTGCTAACTTTTACATTGGTTTAGAGCAAGAAAAACTGATCCCCAATGGGGTACTTAGCTTTTTTGAAGACTTCATTTCTGAAACTAGAAAACGAAAATTTCAGGAGTTGGCCGACTGGCACTTGCAAACTGCTTCTGCTTCGGGCACCATGTGGCAAGAAAGACTGATGTAATGGCATCGGCTTCATGCTTTATACCCCTAATGACCTGACCTCATGGAAGAAGAGACAGCATCCGAAGCAGGGATCCAAGACTTTGCTATTCAGGCCGGCTGAGGGCTACCTGCAGGCAGATAACCCAAATGTAATGACTGCAACAGTGAAACACGAAGAGCATTGTAAATTCATGAAATATCTGCATGAAAGTTTTAAAGGTATAGTTGATTGAAAGTAATAGTTTGCAAAGTAATAAAAATAAAAGGAGGTAGACAAAAAAGGTCTTAGTAGTAATGAATGTAAGAGGGATTTGTGCAGTTTTAGAGGACTAAGGGCATAGGGGGAGCCAGACCAAAATAAATTAAAAGAAAATGTTGGATTTATGTAACGAATATGGAAACTGGGGAAGAAAGGTTATAATAATGAATAGAAAGATGGAAAAATGGTCAGCTGATATGTGAATTACTGCTTCTGAAAACAGATCTAGCAGATAAATACAGAAAACATACAATGGTAAAGTTCAAGGTATGTTTATCTAGGTGATGGCAGTTTTGTTTACTATAGCTGATGAGCATTGGCAGCTGAAGCATGTTAGAAGATGGGTCTTTACATGGTATTTGAAAAAGTTTTATATGATGAGTTACTTACTTAAGGTTGAGAGGAGACAATTCCAGGTTTTATCCATGGAGCTGGAGAAAAGTGCATCATTAAAAGTACCTGATTCTTATGCGACTACAAGGCCTTTGTCTTTTAAATACAGGGGTTGTCCAGGTGAGTAGCACTGTAGGATGTGGCAAGGCCCTTATCAGGCTAATATATGACTTGATGTGCTGTCTTGAGTTATTTATTTATTTCCATTTGTTTACTGGGAAAGTTCAACTGGACAAAGAAGTCTGTTTTCAACTGAGGCCTGGGGATAAACATTCTAGAATAACACTAGTACATACAAAGCATCACTCTTGCAATGGTACTCACTTGGACAATCACTACATTTAAAAAATAAAAGCCTTAAAGTTATATAAAAATCTGACACTTTTCATGATGCACTTTTCCCCAGCTCTGGATTGAGTGAGTCTTAAATAGTTTGGGAGTTCTAACCATTGCAGCTGTTTGATGGCAGTGCCTTTTTTAGAAGTCCTGGGTAAGTTAATTGTCATCTTTGTGATTTTATTGTAGCGTTGTTCGATTTTACTTTTCTCCTTTGAGGGTTAGTGATAATGGGGAAGTCGTACAGTAGGGATGATAGTAAGTAAGCCAGGGCTACTTTCTTTTGTACAGAGTAGGTAAAATAATGTTTTGCCCTATATAAAAGGTTGTTTTTTAAAGAGGTTTGTTTACAGTGTATGTATGATATGTTCATCATATTTTGAGTATTCATCTTATTAAGATCACAAACAGCATAGTGTGAGGGACTATCTCTATTTTTATATTGTTGGAGGATTTGATGGAAAAGAGTTGTTTGTTTGTTGTGAGAAATTTATGGGAGAATACCATTAGTTTTGTTTTTTGCAGGGCTAGCAAGAGTTGGGAGGGTTCAAAGTGGGCTTCTATGGAAGTGAAGGACTGTTTAGTGACTGATTCCAGGTTGGACATAGTACCAACAGAGCAAATTTTGTACAGTCATCAGCATACTGAACTATTGCTAACTGCCTGGCTTCTGTGTAAAGGCCATTAATAAAGATACTGAACAAACAGGAAACAAGAAATACATCCCTGTGTCACACCTATCTATTCTGGTGTGTGTGTGTGTGTGGGGGGGGGGGGGTAAAGGTTGCTATCTGACAGTTTGAAATCTATCACAAAAATAACTTTTAAACCAAATTAAGAAATTTGTTGAACAATCCTAGAGACGAGAACGTACAAGTTTATTGACTTGTACTTAACTAGGGTAGAACACTGGGAAAAAGGACAGACCTCAGCCTAGAGAAGAGTATAACACAGTGTAAAAAAAAAAACTTAGTTTGAGAGCAAATTATTCAGTATACATAAAAAAAAAAACAGTACACATACACATTTTTTCAGTTGACATAAGTAAATCAATGGACATGAAGAAAATCGGTACAAAGAATATTTACAGGAAGTATGAATGAGCAATAACACTTAGAATGAAAAGAATATGGATGTAAATGGAGCAAATAAAAGGTAAGTAATGGAAGCAGATAAGGAGGAAATGAGACAATGAGAAAAATTAAGTAATGCAACCTGATTGACGGCATCTGCATAAATGCTTGTTCTCAAGCGTGCAACTATAATTACATGACCTTGTCACTCACCTCAAATCTTCATCCTTCTTGCACATTTTCTTTTCTCTCAAGCTTCCATCTTACTTCATACTCTATCCTACATAACTGATTTATCTTCTCTTTGCAATGGATTCTTAACTGGTTAATGGTGTATATGCATTGGGTCTATATCACAACGTCGAACTTACAAAAGTTCGATCGTTGTAATATCAAACCCTTATGTCTGAAACCCAATAAAACCGAAAGCACAGAACAGCGATTTTTTTCCCAGGGAACAAAATTGCTGTTCTGTGATAAAAAAAAAAAACAAACTTAACCTTAAACTTAAACTGAAGGGAAAAAAGTCAATGTGCAGTGGCTTCGCTATTTTCCACTTTCGGACTCAGTAGAGGCCTGCAAATCTGAAGGGGAAGAGGAGGGAATGGAGTCCTCTGCATCAGAATCCTCATAGGTAGATAAGGACAAATCCTGGTAATCAGAAGAAACAGAAATTTCAGAAGTCCTTTTGATATTACAACGTTCAAACTTGTTTTAGTTTGACGTTGTAATATAGACCCTATGTGTTTAAGTGTGTGTGTGTGTGTGTGTGTGTGTGTGTGTGTGTGTGTGTGTGTGTGTGTGTGTGTTGGTTATATATATATATTTATATCTATCTATGATTTGAAAGGCCCACAGATGTTGCATGAATTCTGCCTGTTGTGCACTACATCAAGGCACTAGAATTTCTATAACTGGACTCCTGCAAGCCTGTTTTCTCCTTAACATGACTGTGCATTAGTTCAAATGGGTTCTACCTACATTACGAGCAGAGGGTTGTTAAGATGTTTTTAAGCCCTCTCTGCCTTGACTCTTACAATTCTGGCTGTCAGTTACCCTAGAAAGGCGTGCACTCTGTCAGTTACCCTAGAAAGGCGTGCACTCTTAACTTTCATTTCCCCTCAGACAAGACACATTAGTGAGTAACTTTAAAGAGAACCTCTTTATATCCCTAACTTGAGTAGTTTTCTCTGAATATCAAGATTTGCTGTGTCCAAACTACAGACACAGAACGGTCATTAAGGGAGTCAAATATGGTACCAGCAGGCAGCAAATTCTGAGGGAACCTTTTAAGAACTTAACAAGAGTACTCTCAGTCCTATAATAGCCACCGGTTTGTGTCATTTTTGGACTGACACTATTTCCTGACAGCAGCTGACAGTGAAGTCTCCCATAATTAGAATATCAGATTTTATTGAGATGCCTTCAGGGATTGAGAAGATGGTCTAGGTTGCCATTTCAAGCAGCAAACCTTCACCTGCTTTTCTCTAGGAAGCCTTAGAGTGATAATAAGAATGTTCTTACAAAGCAAGGCTAGGGGTTGGATGAGTCCACAGGGGCAATCAGCCTCTTTGATACCTACATACCAACTTCGCCAATCTTTTGCAACGTACCACTGTCTTTAACTACCACAACTGCCTCCCAGTTGTTCTTAAAGATAGTGTAGAAAACTAGACAATTTCAGAGTTAGATCTGAATACCGTTTGCCATTTCTCAAAGAGGTCAGGTGCCTCAGGTTTGTAGACATTCGCCCACAGAGAGCAAAGTCACCAGTCTTATTCATTAAGTTGAATGAAAGAATGAGTTCAGCATCCCATCCTCTTCACTTGGGGAGGATAAGGCAGGTAAGATGGCCTGGAGCTAGGGTAAAGATCATGTGACACATGGATTTTTAAGTGTGAGCTGCAGAATAAGTGATCATATATGAAAAGTATAGCATGTTATCTGTTATCTCATTTTGCTTCTTGGAATAGAAAGAGCAGAGTTCATGTAAGGTGTTCACCAGGTTGTAGCAGTGAGAAATTTCCAAGTCTGGCGTTACATTTTGCCGTCCATATGAGAAAATGTAGTATACCGATATAAATGGCGATATCGTACAGGTTCAGTGTAAGTAAAGACAGTCCCAACAACGTATTACAGGTGAGTGTGAAATAAAGCCATATATACAGCTCAGCAAGATTAAAAGAGACTTACTTTAGGTTTATTAAAAATTACAGGAAATTTTTGGTTTAAACTCTTGGTAACAGTAAATGTGAACACAGTAAAATTTAATATATAGCTTAAGTTAGATAGTGAAATTCAGCAGGTTATGATGAAGACTAATTTCTAACTTTCACTTACAGTTATTGAAATATGAAACACAATCTAATTATCTGTTGATTGGAGGCAGTCACATGACAGCTGAGACTGAGTTATTCTTACTGGACAGTGTTTATGTCTAGCCAGTGCAAGACCGTAAAGTGCAGAAAAATGTAGTGGCTGCTGGTGCAATATCCTCCTTCAGTGGTCATTCATCAACACTCCGTCTCTTTTTCACAGGTACTCACTGAGTAGAATGGGCAAACAAATATTTTCACTGTGTTGTGGAATTTAGCTGTTAATTTTTTGTGTGTATGTTTGCATATGTGTGTGTGAATGGAGCCAGTAACTACAGTACAGCATTTAGAAGACTTCCTA
Organism: Protopterus annectens; assembly: GCF_019279795.1. Lineage (NCBI taxonomy): Eukaryota > Metazoa > Chordata > Ceratodontiformes > Protopteridae > Protopterus > Protopterus annectens. The sequence goes on along the minus strand of NC_056730.1, from coordinate 737,608,526 downwards.
AAAGTAAAAAAATCTATCTCCTGATACTTCCTGTACATATATCTATCATAAAAACATGCTAGTTGTACTTCTTAAAAATTCTACATATCAACCAGCTATACATGTGGTACTCAAACCGGGCTTCCATTGCTATGCACTGGTGTGTGTGATGCAACAAAGGTTTTTGATTCCTAATTCCCTAAACAAAGATACATGGAGCTATAAAAGAGTTACACCAGACAAGTAGCAACTGTCACACAGACTACGTATGCATTTTATATGGTACAGTTATTTGGGTAGCAACAGTTTATTATGCAGAAAATATGGTAGTACTAAAGGAAACCAGGCCCTAGTATAGTCTGTTCAGTCTAAAAGCATCATTTTAAATTTCAGTGCATTATTTTATTGACATATGTTTACCACAAAAGTCCATCTGTGCACAAAGGTACCCATTTTCAGTGGAGGCCCAGGGAGAAAAGCTTCAATATTCATAAGAAAGACATACAAACATTTGCAAAAATATTTAGGCAAAGATTACATATAAGATTATATACCAAAACTGAATACAAACATATGGGAATTAAATTAAATAAATCAGGATAATAATACACAATAGCTTGAAAAATACTGAACATTACTCAGGTAGAACCTTTGGAGAGTTCTTATCAAATATATATATATATATATATATATATATATATATATATATACACAAACACATTTATCTTTCTAGGAATGGAAAATCAGTATGATAATAGATGTTAGTAAGATCAGAGAGAAAGAAAAATAAATGAAAAGAAAGGTGGAGGGGGAAAGAGGAGTTGAGGAGGGTGAGTTATGTCAAGACAGGGAGAGAAAAGGGCAACTGAAGAGAAAAGAGAACAAAGTGAATAAAATAAATAGAGTATGGGAGAACTATGGAAGAGAGTACTAGAGGAAATAGAAAAGAAGTGAAAATAAGAAAAATGATAAGAAACGGAGTAGTGGTTGAGGAAGATATGGAACGAGGATGGAGAGATAGCATAGAGGATGTTTAGCACAGGTTTGTGCATGAGCAGAACCATTTTTTGGATAGGAATTATTTCTGTAAGTGTTCAAAGGTAGGTAGGTTTGATATAGTTGTCATCAAGAAGGGCAAGGAATTCCATTTTTTGTCACACAGTTGGAGTATAGACTTTCACCAGTTGATCTTTTTTGGCTTATATAAGGACAAGAGTTGCTTATCTTCTGACCGGAGAGAGATATAGGGTTGGTAGGCGTGGATAATAGAACTAAGGGCTGCACAGGTAGTAGGTAATATTGTGAGTTATTATCAAATGTAGGTAGTTTAACTATTGTGGAAGCCTGAGAAAGTTACAGTATGAAGAGCAGTGCAGTGGTGAGAATGATATAGGACAATGGTAGCAAATTTAGCTATTTTGTTGCAGTAGGTTTCTAATTTAGTTTTCAGTATGGATTGAAAGCTAGTAAAGATACAGGATCCATAAAGGAAAGAGGGTAGCAGCTATGTAGTAGGAAGGGTTGTTCTGGGTGAGTTATTTAGGAAGTGTTTGTTTCTATATAGCATTCCAATTTGTATTTGGACTTAAAATTTGAGGCTGTTGTTGATTGTTATACCTAATAATTTTATGTGACAGATTAACGCAATTAATGTATTATTCAGGGCAATGACCTTAAAATTATTATCACATGTATCTGCAACTTTGTTTTTGGAGTAAATAAAAGTAGCTTTTTTTGGGGGGGGTGTTAAGTAAGAGTTGAGCATTATTAAGCCAGGTGTCTTGTGATTTAGAGATGTGTGAGAGAGTTATAAGAGCAGACAACAGGAGAGTCATCGGCACACTGAATAATAGAGCCTTGATACATAGAAGTGTGTAAGTTATTGATGAAAGGTGTCAGGTTTGTTAGGCAGGTATGGTGAAAAGGAAACTTGCCATTTTAATGCTTGTTTTCTGCTGGAACCATTTGATAGAAGAAGTTGATAGACCAAGTCTGAATAGCTGAAGGAGCCGTTTAGGATGAGTGACAGTTATCAAAGGCCTTTGGAAGATCAAGAAATAGTGCAGAGACAAATTTGCCAGTGTCTCTAGCCTTATATACATTTTCTGTGAAGGATAGTAAGGCTGTTGTGATACTATGGGCTGGCCAAAATCTGTGTTGTTTATCAGTAAGCAATGCCATTTTTTCTACTCCTCCTCTCTACCTCACGTTATGGTTTTAGACCCAATAACAGTACAACCACTGCCTTTCTAAGGTTCACAGACAAAATAAATCACAACAGAAATTCAGGTCTTCTAACCTCAGCCCTATTTATCAAGTTATCCAAGGTATTCAACGCAGTCAGTCATCAAACTCTCGTAACTAAACTCACTTCCTATGTGCTATCACCCTTCTTAATTAACTACTTTTTTAGTTACCTTGCTAACAGGTCTCAAACAGAGAAGTAGCAAGATGAATTCTGAGTCCTACAAAGCTCCATCCCTGGATCACTACTGATTAACTTATTTATCAATGAAAGATGTTAACAGGCAACCTTGTATCCAGAAAGCTGACTTGTAGTGATAAACCAAGCGATTAAAAAATTCTTACTTAACGCATAAATTTATTGCAACACAAAAAAGCGTTTTCGCCGTGACTCCTGTCACAGCTTCATCAGAGATACAATGAGACAGCTTAAAAATGCAGGACAACTTTCACTATCACCAGCACTCAACAGTCTTTCTTTATAACTGCAAAAACCCAGCCGTTTCCCCAAATTGCTTCTTCTTTACAGCCCTCAAACAGGACACCCCCTGAGCTGACTTCATTCTTAATTATTCACAGAAAGCCCTTCCTCACTTATTTATCAATGACCTAAACACAGCAACCAAAGAGGCCACCACAGTACAATATACTGATGACTTCACTCTAATATGTGCTGCTAGGACACTACCCATGCTCCAAACATTCACCCAGACATCCTTCTCTTCCACAGAAGCTTGGCTTGACAACTCACAACTCCTCCTGAATCCCCCCAAAAAACACAAAAAAATGAATCCACTACTGTTTACCCCCAACTCTTTCTCCTTGCAAAAAACTACCTTTCGCATACTGACATCCAACAAGAACAATATAGAAATGGAGTCCCACAACAAACTACTAGGTGTGATTATAGATGACCACATGAAATTTGCTTGCCACCTTCAGCAAGCCATAAGGAAGACACACCAAAAGCTAGGCAGCCTCTATAGAGTAAAACACTGCCTTACTGACTGTGTTAGATGAAACATAGCCACTTCATTTCTGTTCTCCAGCCTATTATATGTCTCTCCTCAACCTCTATCAGAAAAACTGGAACAATGCTAGAATAACATAGCCACATTTGCAATGAAACAAAAAATTTAAATCACATCCCTGCCACATTCTAAAACAACTAAACTTCTGTCTAAACTTAAACCCTGCTCTAATGCCCCTGACAATATTCCCTACGTTTTCCTAAAATGTGCTGGAGATGGGATAGCACTCCCAATCAGCATCATTATCAACAGATCTATTAAGGAATCTTACATCCCAAAACTTTGGCACTTAGCATAAATACTTCCTCTTCACAAAGGAGGCAGGAACACCAGCATCTCAAATTTTCACCCTATCGCTCTACTCTCACCAATCTCTAAAATCTTAGCAAAGTGCATCCACCACCAACTTATGCCGTTTTCCAACCCAAAACCATCTTCTTACACCAACCCAACATGGCTTTCGCCCTGGCCATAGTACTATTACTGCTCTACTCTCCTTCTTAGAAACTATCAATCAAGCCCGAGATTCAGGTCACCTGGTCTCTACTGTTTTGCTTGATCTCTCTAAAGCTTCCGATACTGTCTCCCATAAACACCTTCTTCTTCACCTCTCAAACCTGCAACTCTCAACTAACTCGCTATCCTGGTTCTCTAGCTACTTATCAGATAGGTCTCAGGCAGTCAAATGGAAGAACTTCATCTCCTCCTTCCTACATACCCCAACTGGTGTACCACAGGGATCCATCCTTGGACCCATGCTATTTAATATTTTCATTAATAACTTTCACATTGCTATCCCCCATGCCAAAATTATTCAATACATAGACGATTCAACCTTAGTCTGCTCTGCCTCAAGCATCTCTGAACTGCTCCTCAAAACCCAAGCTGCTTTCTCAACCAAGGAAAACTGGATGCACCAAAATCACCTCTCCCGTAACGCTAACAAATCCAAAATCCCCCCCCCCCCCAGAAAGTCCTACTCCTATGATAAAGATACTTTCAAAGTCCTTAGTCACAGCAACTCCCCTATAGAAGTGGTTCCCACTGCCAAACTTCTCTGTGTTACAATCAACTAATTCCTTAAGTTTGACTTACATATTCAACAAAATATTAAGAAAACCCACCAAAAACTAGGTAGGTATGCTATATAGGAACAATCGCTTTCTCTCTCACTCCACCAGGCAAACTTTGGTCACTACTTACCTTCTGCCCTCATTACTATACAGAGCCCCTCTCCTAACCAACCTGTCCTGCTCTATCACCTCCAAACTAGAAAATGCTACAACAAAATCTCTAAATTTGCCTCTAACAGTAAAATTGCCATTCCCTTCAATCTCTAAACTGGCTAGAACTACCAAACTACCTAAACTATCTACAGCTCACCACTGCACATAGACTTATATTTCATCCAATTAACTGTCCTGCTCTAGCTAGCATCCTTCCATTCTATATCCCTAACAGACGTCTCAGATCTGAACATCAAAATTTGATTGCTATCAACAAACCTAAAATTCCAGCTGGCCAACTTCTCCTCTCTTTCACTATTGGCAAAGCTTGGAACTCTCTCCCTTCCTCTCTAAGAACAATAGCAAACTCTAACAATTTCAAAACTCAGCTTTTCAAACATCTGTCCACTAAATGGAAAACATGCACCTGCCCTCACCCCACCTAAAAACTATCCAAGAACACACTGCAATCCTACTAAGTGTGTACCCTAGCACTCAAATAGTCCTAGAGCTATTTATCCTTGAACGCCTTTGTGTAAAAATTGTAAATAGATTCACAGTTTAAAATGAGTGCATGCAAAATGTCTTCTTAACTCTCTTCTATATGTGCACATATAATGCATTTTCCCAAATTACTCTATAAGAGTAGCTTTATAATTGTATAACCCTTAAGAAAAACCTTAATGAATTTGTTTTGACTATTTGTAATACTGAATGTTCTTATTGTGTAAACTGTTCTCCTCAATGTATCATTTATATTTTGGATATTTCTGTAATTCGTATTTTTGGAGCTTTTCTTCCCTGGCCTCTACTGAAAATGGGTCCTCTGGGCCCAGTGGTCCTCCCCAGTAATCAAACTGGAAATAAATAAAATAAATAATAAACTGAGTCAAACTAAATAACCTTCTGTTGTACTCCCAATTAATTACAATGTTCAAACTAATGAACAACCCTGAAAAATTGCCATTACTTCTTCTTCACTCCTTCATTCAGGCTTACAATTCTAAGAGACCTATACATTCCAGTGACACATCATTACCCTACATAACTCTCCATAACTAAACTGAACAATAATGCAGGATGTGACAATGTGAGGTACTGCCACATATGCTAGGAGATGTACAGCAGTGGGTATGTAACATATTCCAGCACAGCTAGATGGAATTTTATAAAGAATTGTATGTCATTTGTATATCAAACTGATTTGTACAGATGATTGTGTTGAAAATGTATTTGTAAAGCTGCTTGTGTTAAAAATGTACCAAAAGTGTGTCCTGCTGGACAGAAAAAGAAATACACTTGTATGTTAGACTTTACTATAACTACTGAAATTAATATTGTAACAGAAGATACTGGAAGAGAATAGGTTAACATCAGCTCCAACTAACTTAGAGAATATTATGAAATTAAATTACTTAATTTAGGCCATTAAGATTGTATCTTACAGTCCTGACTGCAGCCACACACACAATGTCTGTGCCAGAGAATGGTTTATTAGCTCTTGCAGGAAGAGTAGAAGTGTTTTATAACTTACAGAAGCTGCATCGAATTTTAGCAAAGCTCTATCTGTGTGTATGGTAACACATATGTGTGAGAATTCAACTCTACAACTGTGCCAGTGGAAAGTCTTACTGAGGAACTGGAGGGAGACAGAGAGAGAAATCCAGACCATGGACTGAGAGTATTCCCTGTGTGCTCTTAAGGGAAATTGTGCTTGATGCAGAAAGCTGCATCTGGAAATACTGTGTGTGTCTATTTTTGTTTTGAGTGAACGTCCCTCTCCAGTGTTAGTAGTGAGGATTCAAGCTCTTTGATTACTGGCCCAGAGAGGGGTCATCACACAATATACTCCCTATATTCACACTGCAATGCTAACTGCTGGAATACCATCCCACTCCACCTAAGAACAGTCCTCAGTCTGAAAGACATTAAATGCCAATTGAAGCAACACCTGATAGATAAATGCTCTGCACCTGCACCACCCTGATTAAAGTAGTGTTAACAGTGCTATATGAATTTAGGACGTCTCTCTGCTGCACAAAACTTAATGCAGTATTATCACAGCAATACCTTCCTCTATCATCTCATCTTCTTTATTTTCCTTGTGCTTCCTACCTTGCTCCTTTCTTTGGGCTGCTCTAAATAATTATCGTATCTTCCTATGTCCTGGATTTTTAACAAGTCTTTATAGTAACAAATATACTTACATAAAGCCTGACAATCTATGTATGTTGATGATACCCTGTATTAAAAATATACATTCATATGCAACCAATGCAACTGTTGCTTTCAATTGAAATGGTTTGTATGTGATGTAACTGATGTCAACGATGGTTGAATAATGGAACTGTTGCTCATGAATGAAACTGACTGTAAATGATAAAGCAATGCAAATGATGTCCAGTCCATGATGTCTGTATAATGGAGCTTTTCTCCCTAGGCCTCTACTGAAAAAGGGCACTGCTCATACCTCTCAATTGTCCACATTTTCATAGAATGTCCAGATTTGTGTCTCATATTTTTGGTCTGTACCTCATAAAATTTGTGGCTTTCTGGCAAATCATTGAAGAATGAAGTCACTAAATAATACTAAATGATGACAGACATTTGAGTTTCAGATTTCATATCCCTCAGAAAATATACAGTAATGTAAAACCTGTTATTCTAGAAACTTTCTGAGATTATAGGAGCAATATTTAAAAAATGTCTCTACTTTTGGGCCTTTGTACCCCAATTATTTCTGGCTTTGTCCAGATTTCTTGAATTCAGAGGTTGAGAGGTATGGCACTGCCACTGCTTGGTCAGACTTTCCTGGTGAGCAAATGCAAATAAATAAATAAAATATATTAATTGACCATGAAAGCCCATGGAATACAACTGCTTCTTTTCAGGGGCAACTTAGGAGTACTGCATGGTTATGGGACTTACTCAGAGTGACACAGTAGGCAAATGAATGTGGAAAGAATTCAACTCTGTGCCCAGGAAGTAGCTCTTTAACAGCTTAGAGCTTTAGTCCTCTGTACTAACTGCCAGCTTACACTTCAATATGACACATAATATGGATGTTAGATTGTTGGAAGTTACTGTACTAAAGCAAGTACGTTTTGATGACAGAAAAGATAATGAAGTTAGAAAATATATTATAATACAAATACAGTATTATACATTCTTAAATATGGTATTCTAAAGCCTTACAGAATTAATGTGAAAATGATTGGAGGTTTTTATTTTAATTATTTATAACTAACAAGGAGTGACTGCAGTTGACAGATTGCTATTTAAGCCAGGTTCTGTAGGTTTTTGTTACTCTTTGTAAAGGCTTATTGTCAAAGTCCTAAAATATTTTAATAACTTTGTATTAATTTATTTACTCTTTCATTTTTTATTCCTGCTTTATTGTATTAAACGTAGAGGGGGGACCAGTGGTTATCCAAGTAAACCATGTGAATAAGGAAGAGAAACTATATTGTATGCAACACAGTCTATCTTTGGAGTTATGTAAGGACTCACACATATGCCCCACACAATTACAGGCAATTTAAATGAATGCCATTTCATTTATTATCACATTTTAGGAACTGGGAGAAAAGTGAAGACCCAGTGTGAAAACCCACATCCAAAAAAGGAGGACGTGCAGAACAGACTCCACAAAGAAGGTTATACAGACTGCAGCCAAAGCAGTGAACCAATTGCTATAAGGCAGCCTGCAGCCAGAGGAGTGAACTGTAACTGCCATACCACTCTGCTGCCATTGCATAAGTGGAAAACAAAGCCTCCAGTCAAGTGAAGCCATCATGTGAGATCTAAAACTTCCTTTTACATAAAACTGGGACTGGGACTTGCAAAAATGTTGCATTTCCTCAAACAGAATATTACCACATATTACTAACCACTGCATCTAACAAAAATGCTCACCAACTACAAGTTTTCCCTGTTATGCATATCTAGCTTCATCCTGATTTCTCACTTATTCACTCTTTTTCTATACCTGCTTTATCCTATTCAGACTCATGGAGGTGGAGAAATGGAGCCTGTTCCTGCAAACGATGGGCGGTCCTGGATAAGATGCCAGTACCCTGTAGTATGCACATGTACACCAATGCACATGTACACCAAAAGGCAATTAAAAGGATCTGCAGTTCACCAGTTGGCTTGTCTGTGGGATACTAGTGGAGATCACAGTATCCAATGAAAGCTTACACAGAGCTAAATTGGACATGCAGACTCTACTGAAGGCACATCAGCGGGGTATACCTCTCAACTGTCAAGAAGTCTGCAGAAAGTCAAGCTATTCTCTTCATATTTTTGGTCTGTTCCACAAACAGTTTGTGGTTTTCTGACAGTTTGTTGAGGATTGATGTAAATAACAACAGATATCCGAGTTTCAGACCATACATCTTCAGAAAACGCATGCTAACCCAAAGCATGTTCTTTTAGCAATTTTCTAAGAGCAATATTTAAAATCTATTCTGATTTTTTGCCTTTGTCCCCAAATTATTTTTGGTTTCATTCAGAATTCATATGCTAAATTGTTAAGTTAAATGCAGCTGGAAACTTAACTACTGATCCAAGCACTGTGAGACACCATAATTAACCAGTGCACCACAAGACCATACATCAAAATAAGTGCAAAACATAACATCCAGTCAGTTCTGAGTAACTCACAAGATTTCAGCTTTCTCTTCACTTGAGGAAATGTCTACACTCCGGAAATGTGTTTTCCCAGACAGAATATTGCTTTACACTATTAACCATAACTTGTATAGACATGACTTGTTTTTCTGCACTGAATACCTGCTTTCATTATTCTTTCATATAAATCTATCACCTTTCCTAAAACAATAAGAAGGCTCACAGACTTGTTTCTGCAATTTAAAATGTCTAAACCTTAACTATTACCTGACCCCTTCTCAGAGCAACTTTTAGAATATCTGCAACACTGTGTTTGTTTTTATAGTCTTACACATCTGTAATCTATAATGCTGGCAACAAAAAGTACACTTTTAAAATAAAAAGTGGTTGTTGTTTTTGTTGACCACTACATCACCCTGCCCTATTCTGCAACAAACACTAAAAAGCAGTGATTTGTTAAGAATTACTGGAGGGCAGGAAGTTATTCATATGCAATGCAAGGGCGGCAGAGGAAGAAGAAAACTGTGGAGGAACGTCTTCATTGAATAGGTGGTAAGGTCATGGAACCTTACATCAGAACACTGAATAGCCTGACTCTGAAATAAAGACTCATGAGTCACTAAAAACAAGGACGATGTGGATAATTACACATCTGGCAATACTTAAGTGGAGATTCCACATTGCATACCTTTTTTCACACATTCACAACTGACTAGTGTGAACATGTTTGACTAGCTATAAGCCTACATCTCTACAAAGATACAAAGGTATGCTAAGTATGAAAGCCAGGTTGCTAAAAGGTTCATGCAAACATCTTGGTGAAAGTAGTTACAACAAAAAACAGTTACAGTTGTGTTCTATCTCTACAAACTGAATTTATGGTAAAGACTGTTGGTTACTGTTCCCATAAAATGAAGCATGTTTAGTTTTACTGTGCTTAAAACTTCATATACAGTTTTTCAAAATTAATGAAGAAAGAAATGTGCAACACCAGCTCTAAGGATAAATATGTTTAATACTTCATAAATAGTAGCAGTGTCAGTGTCACAAAAGGTAACACTCTCACCTGTGATGCAGAAGGTTGTAGGTTACATTACCACATGAGGCAGATGGATTACTGACACTGCAGTGCACTATGGGGGGGGGGGGGAGGCTGGACTACTGAGTGTATCTTCCTTTGGATTAGATATTAGGATGAGATATTAAACCAGGGTTCCCATATGCTTGAGTTGGTTGCATCTCAGGTGGATGTAAAAGATCCCACACACCTATCGAACAGAGTACAGAAAGTTCCTGATACCCTGGCTAAATTTACCTTAGCAGTATAAATACCACCTTGGGTAACCCCAGAAAAGGGGACACTACACTAGTCAACAAAGGATAAATATAATATAATGACAAAAATACCCCTTATCAGCTTAATGGAATCAAATAACATAAAAAAGACTCAGTGTGTACGCAGTCCAAAATCAATATAATTGAATTTGCAACCGGATATAGTTAGTCTGTAATGAAAGTGGTGTAAGGCAACCCAAACCAATTAAAAAAAAAAATACCACAATTTGGCTAAAAATGGAGTTCAACAGCAATATTTATTATTAAAAACACACACAAAATCATGAGCGCTTTTGTCCCACTTGCAGAGACTTCATCACATAAAATCCATTACCCACAAGACATCTTTATATACCCTTCCCATAACTTATTATGGGGTGAAAAGGCTTTTGCGCTTGAATTTAATCAATATTCTGGAGAAATTATGTCTATAGTAAAAAAAAGAAAAACTGGAGTATTTTAAGGGTAATAAAGAACTTTATGACCTACTAGGTAAGGGCCTTGTTTTCACTTACAAAACAGGGAAGAATTTTAAACAAATATTAGAAAGAATGCGATGAGTGGTGTAGTTATGGGTAGGGGGACAGGCCATGTGGTAGGTAGAATCAGTGTTCTTACATCATTAAGGAGGACAGATTGGTTCTTTATAATAAATTAGGAAGTAAGGTTATTTTTAGGAAAGATAATTGTGAGAGAAAAAGAGTAGTTTATTTGGCTAAGTGTGATGCCCGTCCTGCCTTTTATGTAGGAAACATAGAGAGAGCACTCAAAAATAGAATCTATAAACATATCTATGATATAACCCATAGAAAAGAGACTACTGCCCTGTATAAACATTCTAGTACATGTGTGAATTTCACCTGCTTTACCTTTGGCATTATAGAGATTATAAAAGTCAACCCTAGAAGTGGTGACTGGAAGGGGTATCTCTTGAAGTGTGAATTAATGTGTCAGTTTAGGTCGAATGCCTGTTTTTTTCAAGCTTTCCTCAAACCTGTGTTAAATGAGAGGGCAACTTTCATATTGAAGACGTGATAAAAATATTTTTAAACTTGTATTCAGGGCAGGTTTTGCTAATAAAATGTTTTTAAGGTTGTCTTGTGTGGTTTAGTTGAATAATATATTACGTTTTTAATGAGTAACAAAACTTCAGTTTAACATTGTTGGACACTGTCATTTTAAGACTGAATGTTACAACTGATGTGTTAGTTTAATAAGTTATGAGAAGGGTATATAAAGATTTCTTGTGGGCAATGGATTTTATCTGATGAAGTCCTTGTGGGGCAAAAGCGCTCATGATTTTGTGTGTGTGTTTTTAATAATTAAAATTGCCAATGAACTCTGTTTTTAGCCAAGTTGTGGTATTTATTTCTTATTGGATACAATTAGTCAACTTTTGTCACTTATGTTTGTGAAAAGGCATAGACTGAAGGTATTATTCAAACCCCACATGTGATATGCTTGCACTTTTAACTGATAATTAGACTCATATTTCAA